>NC_042998.1:36179216-36211716 GCF_006345805.1 Octopus sinensis
ACACACACACACACACACACACACACACACACACACACACACACACACACACACACACACACACATATATATATATATATATATATATTATGTTACACACACATACACAGATATATTCATGCGCACACACTTATATATGTATATTATATATGTGCGAATGCCTGTAATACTGAATGTGTACACATACGCGTGTATGGATATCGAGATATACACATGCGTACATAAGACTATCGAAAAAGATATTGCATCGAAGAAGCCCGAAGTGATATACAGAGTGAAATATTTTTGTGAGTTTGAAAACTACGAAAACAACACAAACTTGTTAGCAGTTCAAATATGTTTGAGTCATATTCGAGGCCGTATAAAAGGCATTCTCTGTATTTTGTCATGGAGAAAATTTCATGCTGTAGTCAATAAGGGGTTAATACACCGAGTCAGTTCGTAGCTCTTGCTGTAGTCAATAAGGGGTTAATACACCGATTCAGTTCGTAGCTCTCCATAACCGGACTGCTGGATGCATGGATTTCGGAGTGGTTATCTCCTCTTCAACACCAGAAACTGGAAAGGCAGACGCTGCCAACTGACAAGAGAGACAAGGCGTTCTTATTATATTCCTGTCATCGTTCAATGACTGGTTTCGCAAGTCACCGGTCGTCGTAAATAAAAGCGCTAAGGTGTGACATGTAAAAAAACAAACGTTCTACCAGTTCAAATATGCCTGAGGCATATTTGAACCCACAAGAAAGCTATTCAGTGTATTTTGTCATGGAGAACACTTCTCACTGTAGACAAATTGGTGTAAAAATCATCAAACCAGCTCACAGCGTTCCCCAACCAGACTGGTTGCTGCATGCATTTGAAAACAATATACCAAAGCACTCTTTGTTTTGTTTTTCGTTTTTTTTTGTTTTATTTCGTGACACATGAATGGTGATCCCCCAAAGCACAACTCAAGTTTGAGTCTTAAACAACTTCTTCTCTTCAAAGTTCTGAAATCAGAGAACGATTAAAAGCCCTCATCTTTACGTCACTGTCTGTAATCATCGTATTGTATATCACTATGTGTGATTATATCAAAGGAATAATATAAAATCATTTTGGAGACATTGGCTCTTTAATAGAAAGAAATGATGCACTTACATCTTTCTATAGGAATCACGAAAACCTCCACTGATATATTTGAGTCGTCATAAATGTATTATTTTTTTAGCATAGACGAGGAGAAGGAACATACCTGGGTGTACAGAGTTTCTACGTTAGAGTTCGAAATTTCAGAATATCAATCACTTTAGGAGATTCATCAGCAATGGAGACAACCCAAATCAACCCCTAGGTTTATTCTGCATAATATGTTCCCATCCAATTAATAGTTCAGAACTGTAATAATCCGAGGAAATGCTGCTAAATATGGTTAAGCATATTGGTAGCGTTAGTGTTCAACTCAATCAAACGACATATTAACTCAAAACAGATTGTATTTTAATGATTTAAAAGCATTTTAATATTGAACAATTTAGCTTCTTGAAAATAATTTATTAATAGTCTCTCATTTGCTTATTTAAAGTTTGCACTTACCACTTACGTAAGGTGTCACAATGAAAACAAGAATTTTCAAATATTTTCTATATCAGTGGAGGTTTTCGTGATTCCTATAGAAAGATGTAAGTGCATCATTTCTTTCTATTAAAGAGCCAATGTCTCCAAAATGATTTTATATTATTCCTTTGATATAATCACACATAACCGAACCAAATATCAGCGAACATCTATCGAAGGAATATCCTCCACATAACACCATATATAAGACATTTCAATGAGTTGCCATTAAAACAGCATGAATACAGCTAAATAAGATTATCGATCAAATTTTTATTGGTTTTACAGCAGAACTGTGAAGATTCCAGTAAGGTACACGAAATAAAAAAAGTAAAGTAATAAAACAGGTGATGATAGGGTGTATTAGTGGTGCATTACGGATGTGTGTTTGTATATATGCACGCAGAGGGACACACGCAGATACATACATACATGCATACATATATACATAAATTAACATATATATCAATATATAGACATAAATAAGTGTATCCACAGATACACACACACACGCGCACACATATACATGTATGTAATTATGTATGTATGTCGTTATTCGGTTTATTTCAAGATTTATTTCCAATAGAGAAAGAACCGGTTTCTAAACTAGATCCAAGGCTGCTTCATTTCAACATCAACAACAGGGTATGTACGTACGTATGTACATACGTACGTACGTACGTACATATGTATGTATGTATGTATGTATGTATGTATGTATGTATGTATGTATGTATGTATGTATGTATGTATGTATGCATGCATGTATGTATGGCATTATTTAGTTTATTTCAAGATTTCTTGCCAATAGAGAAAGAACCGGTTTCTAACCTAGGTTCAAGGCTCCTTCATTGGGATTTCAACATCAACAACACGGTATTTTTGTTTGTATGTATAAATAAGTATATATGCATGTATATGTGCCGATTTTTACGCTTTGTTTTATGTATGTACTCTCATGCATATAGTTGCATATCTAGACATGTTCATATATATTTAAATGATAAACGCTTGGTAAGTTTTATAGATTTTTATAGTTCTAGATATATGTATGTATGTCTCTTCTATTTCTTAATTATCATAAATCTTCCATTGTGGAATGAGCCGATTTCCAATAAAGATACAAGGCTCCATCTTTGGGATGTAGTTAACACAGACAAATTCACATTTGGAACTTGAGAAAAGTCTTGCATATTTTTACTGTTCCACTCACAGATTGCACTTGTAATGTACGAATCAGCCTATCAGTTTCTCTTTCTGAAAATTCCAGTTTATCGTATGTATGTATGTATGTATGTATGTATGTATGTATGTATGTATGTATGTATGTATGTATGTATGTATGTATGTATGTGGTTAAGAAGTTTCTTTCGTAACCAACCAGCCACCGGTTGAGTACCACTGCATGCCACACTAGGCAAGTGTCTTCTACTGTAGCATCGAAACGACCAATGCCTTGTGGTTGAAACTGATAGAGGAAAATTGGGGAAAGACGGACATTTACGCACTCCTCACAACACACATTGGTATATGAATATGCGTGCGTTTGTGTAGGTGTGTGTTTGTATCGGACGCGTGTATGTGTGTGGGCGTGTGTTTGTGTAGGTGTGTGTGTGTAGGCGTGTGTATGTGTAGGTGTGTGTTTGTATCGGTGCGTGTTTGTGTATGTGTGTTTTTCTGTAGGTGTGTATTAGTCTTCTACGTTTGTCATTGCTAGAAAAATCTTTCGGAGTCCCGCAACTTTGCTGTCTAATGCAATAGACAGGGCGAAATCCAATAACTGATTGGCTGGTGAGTTGAAATGGTCGACTTCAATCACTTCAACGTGACCCTCCATTAGAGATGAATCTAATTACTGTCATAAGTAGAAAAGTATGATGTATATATTTATAGGCGCAGGCGTGGCTGTGTGGTAAGAAGTTTGCTTCCAAACTACATGGTCCCAGGTTCAGTCCCACTTCGAGGCATCTTGGACAAGTATCTTCTACCATAGCTTTCGGCCGACTAAAGCCTTGTCAGAAAATTTAGTGGACGGAAACTGAAAGAAGCCCGTCATATATATATATATATATATATATATATATATATATATGTATGTATGTATGTATATACATACATGCACAGACAGACACACGTATATATATGTGTGTGTCTTTGTGTCTGTGTTTGACTGAGACAAGTAGAAAATAAAAGATGAAATATATGTATATATATTTATAAAGAGGCAAGAAATCTAAATTTGAACCATTTTTTGATAAATCTGATAACGGAAGACAGCGCTAAAAATGTAAATATATATACAATCATCCAACATTCTGATTACCTTATTATTCAAAATATACAATATCTGTACATCACTTCAAACTCTCTCTTTTTCTCTCTCTCTCTCTCTTCTCTCTCTCTCTCTCTATATATATATATATATATATATATATATATATATATAAATAATTTTCCATGCTGACGATAAACATAGGATAATTCATTCACCTATTTAAAATATATATATATATATATATATATATATATATATATATATATATATATAACACTTAAGACTAAAGAAGGCAAGTCTTGTACTATAGTATTAAAACTTCTCACAGTCGCTTTATCTGCTGGAGATAGCTACCCAAATGCTTTTAAATCATATCCCAATGTTGGACGTTCAAGAACCAAATGAAGGGCAGCTTTTCAATCTCAGCATCATCCTGGTTCCAAAAAGGTACAATATGTCTATTTAGAGCAAATGTAGACTGAGATTCAGGGGTCCCAGACGAACAGACAGAATTTCGCTTTTATTAATATTGATGTAACTTTCAGCATTTAACTTCTGCTGTCGATCAGTGATTGGTCTGTCTTGTGGCTGGTCGAAATTTCGGAATCGTCAGAAGTCTAGTCTCTATTTCACTCTTTATTAACCCAATAATTATTTGTCGTCTGTTCTTGATATAGAAGCCATATAATCCAGTCTAGCCTCATAGGCAGATTTGAAACTCTACTAAATCTTCTCATTTATTGTATGTCGGCTGCATATCACTAGGAATTTTATCACAGACAACGATTATTTTGTGCCATACTACATGCAGCCCCGATGCGATTTACTTATCAGGAAAATTCATGCATGCGATCCATTCTTATATATGTATTCAGTAACTTTGAACCTATCTTGACGCTTCCAACATCTCGAGAAACTAATGTGAAACTCGTACACATATACGTCTCTTATAAATACTTCCACAAATGTATATATATATATACATACAGATATATACATATAGAAGCAGTTGGCTGGGAGTCAAACCATTTATAGAAGAGCTAATAGTTCTTACTTTGCTTTGGGCCTCCAACTCTTGATAGAGTCACATGGGGCCATCGTAATATACGGCTTGTCTTCGGCATATTTTAAACGTGCAGAACCCATCTTTCTCAAGATTTAACCATAGCCAAACGTGGGAAAAAAGCAGAGGGAAAGAGAAAGATAAACAGAGACAGGAATCTTGTAAGGACTCGAAAATAGATATAACTCAGGTATTCCTATTTACGCTGCGATTGATGGAACTCTTGAGAATTAGAGAGGTGTAATACGGAGACGTCTGGCACTAATCCATTTGCTACCCTGAATTGCAGGGTAGCGATTCATGTGTCGCTAGAAGTGTTGCAATATTAAAATTTGAAATCACTTTAATTCTCAGTGGCTTCACCTATCCGCTGTAAATAGGAATAAATAACAGCCATATCCGATTCTCTGTCCGTTAAATATTCTTAAATAAATACAAACTCATTGTAGCACCAAATTGCTAATTGTTCTGCAAGATGGTGACTTTAATCTGAAATGTCTACCTCCAGCATCATTGGCTACTCAGATCCGTTCTCCTATGTAAGACTTTCATGAAATCTTCCACAATTTCAAGGAAATTACCATTTTAGATAACCATGGAGATTTTGATGAGTTTGGTACACGAATAATAAATAATTATGGGGACTTTGCTACTACTACTACTACTACTACTACTAACTACTACTACTACTACTACCGCCGCCGCCGTTACAACTGCTAGTTTCTAATTTAGGTAGAAAGCCAGTAATTTTGAGGGAAGGGGTTAGTCGATTTCGTCGATTCCAGTACTTATGTGGTACTTTATTTTATTATCCTTGGGAGGATGGAAGTTTCAGTTGAACTCGGGCTGGATTTGAACTCAGAACTTAAAGAGGACATTGCAAAGTATTCTTTCTATGCTCCAACGGTCCTCGCAGTTCGAGACTTTGTACAAATAGAAAACTATTATAAAACATTCAGTGCAAGATTGCAAAACAAGTAGAAAACAATAATACAGACAGACATACAAACACACACACACCACACACACACACACACACACACACACACACAGAGGCGTGCACACGCGCCCTAACCTTGTCTTCAAAGAAACCAACAAACCGGGAAGAGAAGCTGAAGTGACAGAAAGCGGTGAAGAGAAAGATACGCTAAAAAGCTAAAAGTAAAAATGTGATAGAAGAATTTCATGTCAAAACGATGACAAGAAAACCGGTTACGTACGGAATACCGAAGAACACTGAACAGATTGGAAATAAACGAGGACAAATTGCAGCACAGGCTGAGAAATGCGGGACTGAGAAGCTAAATAGAAGGATGATTTATGATTGCGACACAGGATGAAATTCTTCTCACTAGAAACCGAAAAAATCATGTAACAAAAGAGAATCGGTTAAGCAGGTAAAGAATAAAAGGGAAATTGGAAACAACAGCTACTTTGTCTCTGGCTTTCATAAACGGGTAGTTAGACAGGCCTTGTGAAATATCATCTACACATACACCATAAAAATGCGTTAGGGAACGGTAAAGCGACCGACCATTTGTTAGTATATGCCAGTACATACGGACAAAGAAATTGCGGTTACTTGGCGGAATGTTGTTGTGGAGGACCACCATAGAGTGAAGTTTAACCCGAAGTGTATTTCTAATTGATATTATGTATAGACATACATACATACATACATACATACATACATACATCATACATACATACATACATACTACATACATACATATATATAAATGCTCGAAATACGAGAGTAGAAAAGGGTCGTTTTTTATGCTGTTTGTCGTTTTCCTTTTGTATCTTTCATCGTTCGAAAAAATAGTTCATATTCCATTCCATGCAGTAGTACTTCGTATTTTTTGTTGTACACGTTTCGTGATGTCCTGTCCCCATATGCATATATATATATATATATTAATATATATAATATATATATATATATATATATATATACGTATAGATGTAAGTATGCACACATACATATGTATATATGCATATATATATATTTTATTATATTATATTATATATATATATATATATATATATTATATATATATATAGTATAGATGTAAGTATGCACATAACATATGTATATATGCATATATATATATATTATTTTTATTATATTATATATATATATATGTATAATGCAATTTCTCCATTTTTCGCATTCTTCTTTGAAGAATGTCTCCAAATAACCAGAATGTGGGTATTCATAATAGAAATAGTCCTATAAAAATATTCATTGAAAAAAGATACGAACAAATGCTTAAGTAAAACCTGCGAACTTAGAATTATGTACAACATAGAGGAAAGAACACTTATTTCGTAGAGTATTCACAATATAACAAAAAAAAAACTCAACTAAAAGAATCATTCCACATAGCCAAACTTCATTGAGTGCATAGAATAAAATAGGACCATTGGAAAACGATAATTGTAATTTTGGAAGAAAATTTAATATGAAAAGCGTAATAAATAAATAGACCCAGACACTTAACGCTCTGCAGTTTTATGGAAGTGTACACTTGTCAGAAACATTAGGGATTGAATTTAAAATAAAATATTAACATATCAGTGGTTATGGTGCAAGGTGAGACAGGAAAAGCAAGTAAAAGATTTGGAAGAAGATCTATGGGAGCTTTACTCAATTTTCAAGAAGAATGCATAAAAAAAAAGATTCATGAAGTGTTACAATGAAACTGTTATGACCAAAAGGTGGTGTAGATACTGTTAAAGCAGAAATAAAAGAAAAATTGAAGACAAAGACGGGGGAAATAATTACATACATTCAGCAGATAAAACAGTGTAAATAAAGCGATGATTAGGAACAAAAGAAAACTCGAACAACAACTGAATTGTATTGAAGAACAATAAGAAAATAAAGTGCCAGATGTGAGTAAATAAAACGATACTGGAATATTAAACATTCTTCTGACAAGAGAAGAATCTACTGGGAATAGAATTTCAAGACATAGCGACGTAAAACAACATATATTTAATAAAAGGAAAAGAGAAAAAACAATACGATGAGACTGGAGAAAAGAGCGAATTGATAATCCATAGACTAAGATGGATTTCAATGTTTTAGGCTGAAGCAATTCACGTCTCTGTACTCATGTTTAGAAATATCTTATTGTGATATACTACTATTACGGGAGAGATATCTCGTAGTGATATATTGTTTAGAGGAGACGAACGAGATTAGTCTCCTTTACAGAAAGATAAAATAGAAAGAATTAGAGAGATTCAACTATAGACTCCACCTTAGTGTGCCACGGATGGAGAAAGCCCTTTTTTAATGTTTGATAGTTGATGATTTATACGTCTTTATGTAAATGGAATAACAAACACCTTCGAAGGAATAGAAAGCATTCCGAAATGTATCACGAAAAACAAGGACCTACACTGTATTGGTCTCGATTTTTGGCACAAAGCCAACAATTTCAGGGGAGGGGGTAAGTCAATTTCATCGACCCCAGGAATCAACTCGTATTTAATCTTATCGACCCCGACAGGATGAAAAGCAAAGTCGACCGCAGTGGGATTTGAACTCAGAACGTACATACGGAAGAGACCTACTGTATATTCTTTTCTAATCTAGGCACGAGGCCCCAAATCTTTTGACGATGGAGCCAGTCGATTAGATCGACTCAAGTACGCAGCTGGTACTTAATTTATCGACCCTGAAACGATGAAAAGCAAAGTCGGCCTCGGTGAGATTTGAACTAACTCAGAACGTATATATGGAAGAGACCTACTGTATGCTGAACAGAAAAGATGATGCTTCAGTTCAGAGAAGTCCATATGAGCGGGATTAATCCACCATCAAAAAATATATGATTTGATAGATTCTATCCTTAGATTCTAGAGCGCTTCAATATATTTGCCATTCATGATAGGAAAAGAAAACATCATTGAGGCAAGAATGGGCTCTTGGCTAGGTGTATGACATGTCAGAGTTTGTGAGGACACGTTAAGATGAGAAGAATTAATACACAAGAAGATTAATTATCGCTATTTCTCTTTGTTTCTCTTCCATTCGCTCAGCTGTGCATGTTTCGAGCAAACAAACCCAGCCACCCCCAACCTAAACATAAAGGAATCCAACGTGTAATGTTTATAAATGGCTTCAAACTTGCTAAGTGTGTCATGTTTGTAATAAAGAGAATATAACGAAGACCTTGGGAAGGAATCACCATTGCTTAGTGAGAATGTATTAAGATCACCTCAAGGGGGAAAATATTCAAATATTTGCACGCATTGCAGTATTATAGGGTACAATAAATGGAAATGAAATATAAAGTTGTGAATTATAAATACATACCAAAAACTGAAACGGAAGGAATATCATTACAAAGAGAAATATATAGGCGCAGGAGTGGCTGTGTGGTAAGTAGCTTGCTAACCAACCACATGGTTCCGGGTTCAGTCCCACTGCGTGGCATCTTGGGCAAGTGTCTTCTGCTATAGCCCCGGGCCGACCAATGCCTTGTGAGTGGATTTGGTAGACGGAAACTGAAAGAAGCCTGTCGTATATATGTATATATATGTATATATATGTATATATATGTGTGTGTGTGTGCGTTTGTCTGTGTTTGTCCCCCTAGCATTGCTTGACAACCAATTCTGGTGTGTTAACGTCCCTGTCACTTAGCGGTTCGGCAGAATAGACCGATAGAATAAGTACTAGGCTTACAAAGAATAAGTCCCGGGGTCGATTTGCTCGACTAAAGGCGGTGCTCCAGCATGGCCGCAGTCAAATGACTGAAACAAGTAAAAGAGTAAAAGAGTATATGAAGATTACCAATACTTTTAATATTTTGGTGTCTTCTCATAAAAGTCTGAAAATTGAATTATGTAAAAATGGTAAACGTACAAGAAAGAAACATGTTAATATGCAATATGTTATATGTACGCAGCAATATTTCTAGACCAAGTGGAAAGCAGCAGAGGGTTTCGCAATGAATCAAGAAAGACATTCTTGGAAATTATAAGACAAAATAAGTATATTAGAGAAAGTGAGGAAAAAGGTGTCGGAAGATCAGTAGTGAATGAAGAGAAGGAACAAAAGAAAATGATTATAAACAAAGAGAATGGGGGTTAAACATGAAACATAGCAGTAAAGTAAATGGAAGACTAAAGACGAAATCTCAAAGCCTGACCCTTGGCATAGGTTTTTGGCTGCGTTGTTATGAAATTTATTTGGTAACATTGTGATTCAATTTTCGATCCCATTTTGCAGTATCTTGTGCATGTATCTTCTACCTCAACCTCAGATTGATCAATATATTGTAAATGGAATTTGAGCTACAAAAACTGAGCACAAACCTGTTTTACATATAAGTATGTAATCGACTTATTCAGTCACTTCAAGTCGATTATATCGACCCCAGTTCTCAGCTGGTATTTATTTTATCAATCCTGAAAAGATAAAGTCGACGAAAGAAATTAAAACTCCAACAAAGAAATAAACAAAGAAAAATCCCAATAATGGCTGAGAAGCTCAGAACTCGAAAAGCAGAGATTGAAGGATTTTTAATTGTAGCAGAAGGTCAAAGCATTCCCGCCAGAAACCACAAGAAACACATAGTGCATTTTCCCCTGATGTATATTGTCGATGTATGCAAATATTAGCAAGAATCCTCAAAACGTGTCCTTTTCAAACGGAGTCCCGCTGAGATAGTTATTCACTGCGTTACAGATACTCTGTTGTCACTTTGGAGTAAAGATTGTTTGCCAACATAACATGGCAATCCTGGTTTAGGACGAATGTTGCTGTAATTTAGCCCCAGGAGACATCGTCTCCAGCTGGTTATACGACACGATCTGTGTCCTTATATTTCCGAACAAGGGAATCTAGCACCCCCACTCAGATCAAAACAATATCTGTGTATCATGATTTCCGGGTAATTTTCTTTCGTCACTGTCACCACCAGTAAAATAGTGAGAATCTGAAAATAACGGGGTTATTGCTCACTAAAAGCGGTTTAAATGAAGCATATTAGGGCGAGAACAAGTGATTGGAAGAAAGTTTTCGGAAGTAAAAATTAACAAAACGTAAGATAGTGATAGTGATGCGGAAACGTTGATAAAACTATCGCCGGTGTTATTGTTTATATTTCTTTATTGCCCACAAGGGGCTAAACATAGAGAGGACAAACAAGGACAGACAAAGGGATTAAGTCGATTACATCGACCCCAGTGCGAAACTGGTACTTTTATTTATCGACCCCGAAAGGATGAAAGGCAAAGTCGACCTCGGCGGAATTTGAACACAGAACGTAATGACAGACGAAATACCTATTTCTTTACTACCCACAAGGGGCTAAACACAGAGGGGACAAACAAGGACAGACAAACGGATTAAGTCGATTATAACGACCCCAGTGCGTAACTGGTACTTATTTAATCGACCCCGAAAGGATGAAAGGCAAAGTCGACCTCGGCGGTATTTGAACTCAGAACGTAACGACAGACGAAATACCGGTAAGCATTTCGCCCGGCGCGCTAACGTGTCTGCCAGCTCGCCGTCTTCGCCGGTGTTATTGTTTAGCTCCAGGTCAGTCTCCATCGAGCCGATCTATGACAAAAGGCGTTCCGACCGTAGATATTTCGTTGTTCTAGAATCAGTCAGGACAACATTATCCGTGTATATTTTTTTGAGACTGCATGGTGCGATGTAAAGGGAATTTTCTTGTAAGTCATTCGATAAGGTAGATGTTTTCTCGTGGGCTCGTATCATCGTCCATATAGCGCATGAGTGAATGTACGAATTCATATAATTCAACGTATTAAAAGAGCACAAAATAGCATGGAAAAACGACGATATTTTGTAAAGGAAAATACACAAAATACACTATAAGAAATTTGGATTCAAAGTAGATGAAAAATCACATGACAGAAACTATTATTGTAATTCATCTGGGATGTTGTCTGTGAAAACAAACTCTTTCACAGGAACACGGAGAGCAAGATATGATGATAATAGAGAAAAACAGCAAAATTTGTGACATAATAAATATTGTTGTAGTAAATAACAGCAGAGAATAATCCAAAGAAAGGGGGAAAAAATGTATAAAGTTACCGGGTTTGGCTTGAGTATCTTTATGCAGGTATCCTATTCTTGTTTTCATAAAGCTGCTGCGATCAACTTGAAAACAACTATTGAAGAGAGTGAGAGTGATATTAGAATTGAGATCCAGAAAACGGAGTCGGAAAAATGCTGTCATCATCTATTCTTTCAAGAGTCTTCACTGTTTACGGGGCTTGTCACTAAATCTTTAGAAATAACCCTGCTGAAATGACCCAAACTCAGAACACTGCAATAATAATAATAATAATAATAATAATAATAATAATAATAATAATAATAATAATAAAATCCTTTTTTTTATTGATTACAAGGACCCACGCATACAATATAAAACACATCGTACAAAACGCTTTAAAAGTGTTAGGAGATGAACGTTCGAAGATAGGGAAAATATCTATTAATACAAGCTAAAAATTTATTGCCCGCAAATAAAAAATGTATAGAAATGAAGGCAACCCACATACATAGGGCTGGGTAGCCGCTATCTTGATAGAATTCAATCATGTATTTATTCGGTCGAAGTTCGACATTTCTCTCATCCTCCGAGGAGTGTTTAAGTAACTCAAAAGAAAGTTTTGGTGTGAATTTCAAGCGACAGTCTGTAATTATGGGATTCCTGATATTAGTTAAGTTAAGTTAAGTTAATTTTTTGGCTCAAAAAGCAAAAAGCAAGGTCATATAGGGGGACATGGAGTTATGTACAGGGTGGTGTTCATGCAAAGAGTTCAGGCCATTTCTGGTCAAGAGAGACTTTGAACCGAGCGGTCGTCGGCATCTTCACTATCTCGTCCGGCAGCTTATTCCACGGATCCGCAACCCGGACGGAGAAAGCCCCTCTCCTTCGATTGAGATGAAATCATCGCAGATAGAGCTTTTCGGAGTGACCCCGCAGCCGACGCTCTGGAGCAGAAGTGAAGAACAGCTCTTTCGAGATATTACACTTTCCGCTTATGATGTTGTGAGCAAGAATGAGATCACCACGGCGTCGTCGTTTTTCTAGAGAATAAAGGTCGAGCGTCTTCAGCCTTTCTTCATAAGACAAATGCTTGAGACCAAGAACCATGCGGGTAACCAGCTTCCGATGTTTCCCGTCTTTCTAATATACAATTTTTTCTGCCCCATTTTATAGTTTTTTTGTTGTTGTCTATGTTTTTTTGTTGGTGCCTCTTCGATTATAGTTCATTGTTATTATAGCATCACAGTTGTTGTCCATACTGGTGCCATTTTCTGCCCTACCTTTCTTTCCCCGTTGCATCATTAGTAGTGTCAGGGTTAACAGCTACACATTAGTAATATTGTTATGAAAAAAACTTCCGAAAAGTTACTTTTTTCTTGTTGATAAGCCAAATGGTCAAATCAGACGACAGCTACAGTGTTGTTCCTGCATTGGCTGTCATGGCTAACTCCCACAGCTCTCCCATTTTGAAACGTTAAATTTCTTGACAGTTCAAGCATAACTCACACAGCTGTCAGTTCGTTGCAGACAATGGGGTTAAGTTTGTTGTCTCCCTCAATTAAAGAACGCACATCGATGATAATAATTCTTTTAAATTTCTGCACAAGGCCAGTAATTTTGAGAGGAGGGGCAGTTAAGTTGCCTCACTACTCGATTACTCGATTACTCTTTTAATTCATTAGCCTCGAAAAGATGGCCGCGGCGGGATTTGTGCTTCAATCATATCGACGAAAGAAATACTACGAAGAAAATAGTCCCAAAGCTCTAACGATTCTACTAGAACGCATTCTTAATAATAGCAATAGTAATAATGATAATAATAATAATAATGATGATAATAATAATGATGATGATAATAATAATAATAATAATAATAATATAATAATAATAATAATAATAATGATGATATATGATGATGATAACGATGATAATAATAATAATAATGATGATGATGATAACGATAATAATAATAATAATAATAATAATAATAATGATGATATATGATGATGGTAACGATGATAATAATAATAATAATGATGATGATGATAACGATAATAATAATAATAATAATGATGATGATGATGATGATGATAACGATAATAATAATAATAATAATAATGATGATGATGATGATGATAATAAGAATGATAACATTAATAATAATAATAATAATAATATAATAATAATAATAATAATAACAATAACAATAATAATTGGGTGAGTGAGAGCAAGAGAGTGAGAAGGAGCGAGAGAGTGAGCGAGAGTTGGAGAGAGAGGGAGGGAGAAAGAGAAGTACACTTCCATACTCTCAAGGTGCAGTGCAATGGCGGCTGGAATGGTTGAAAACATGATAAAACTGATGATGACTATGGTGATAATGATGATGATGATGACGACGATGGTGACGATGATGACGACTATGGTGATTTTGATGATGATGATAATGATGATGATGGTGATAATGATGGTGATGATGGTGATGATGATGATGGTGGTGACGATGACGATGATGATGACGACGATGTTTTAAATTACATTCGACCAGACACTTCAAAATATGTTTTGCAGCCAGAAGTGCAGTATGTTGTTAATCATGAAAAGTGTTGCTTTCACTTTCCATTCTCTTTGAATTCACACCCACACCCCCCCGCACACACGTGTGCATATAACACAATCAGTCAAACACACATACACACGCACCCCCACCGCACATAGTAGTAAGTTAAATGGGTCTTCGTCGGTTTCGATGAGGAGTGAATTAATGTGAACGTCGTTGAGTGTTCCGCAGACATGTCTACTTTGACGTAACCCTTAGAATCAGCGTGATGCAGTGGGTATGGCATGACTGGATTGACGTAATTTAGTTGATGGTCTTCCTCCATTTATTTCACAATGCTTGTAGTAAAAGACGTTTATACAAGATAACACTTGGAGAGATTGAACCCGGGTCCTTGTGATTCAGTAGTTGATTTCTTAATTCGTTTCGATTATGCCATACAACTCCATTTCTCTCTCTATCTTTCTTTCACTCTTTTTCTCTCTCTCTCTCTCCTTCTCTCTATCTCCTTCTCTCTCTCTCTCTCGTTTCTCTCTCTAACTATCTCTGTCTCTGTCTCTCTCTTCCAACTACACACGCACGCACGCACACGTACGTCCGTTTAATATCAATCAAACCTTAGTGAAAATGCATTTCGACATTAAAACAGATGTCAGTGCCACGTAAAATCATAACTATTACGATATGACGATAAAATATCAAATATATCAATTTCGAAAACCAATAGACCTGGGAGCAAATTTGATTTCGTCAGCAGAGAGAGGTTGGAAGGAGGAAAACCGTGATCGGAGCAATTCCCGCCAATATGATTGTAGTTTGGAAAATTTAGTGAAGATACTCGAAAATTTGCTGTCAGTAACTTGTATCTGATTGGGTATTTTTCATAGAACAGAGGAGGACAATAAAGAATGAGAGTAAGAGAAAGAGAGACAGCTGTACTCGCAGCATCTCTTCAGTGATTAAAACTCAAGGCGGCGAGCTGGCAGAAACGTTAGCACGCCGGGCGAAATGCTTAGCGGTATTTCGTCTGCGTTACGTTGTGAGTTCAACTTCAGCCGAGGTCGACTTTGCCTTTCATCCTTTCGGGGTCGATAAATTAAGCACCAGTTAAGCACTGGGGTCGATATAATCGACTTTATACCTATGTCTGTCCATGTTTGTCTCCTCTATGTTTAGCCCCATGTGGGTAATAAAGAAATAGGTATTTCGTCTGCGTTACGTTGTGAGTTCAAATTCCGCCGAGGTCGACTTTGCCTTTCATCCTTTCGGGGTCGATAAATTAAGTACCAGTTACGCACTGGGGTCGATGTAATCGACTTAATCCCTTTGTCTGTCCTTGTTTGTCCCCTCAGTGTTTAGCCCCTTGTGGGTAATAAAGAAATAGGTTAAAATTCAATACATGTGAATACATGTTCATATATGAAATTCATGCGAATTCTAAATTAATACACAAACACACATACGCCCATATATAAGCATATTTACATACATGTTCATACACACACATACACACACCAGCACAAACACTAACTCACATACATATATGCCTGTTATAAATTGTCTACCCAATTAAATCTGATTGTAAACGTAAACACGAAGGATGTTTATCTGCCACACACACACACGCAAAAAAAAAAATGGAAAATGTCTGTAAAGACAAACTCTAAATAATTCCTATTTCAGACTAGATTTTAAAAACGCGCAGCTTGCTAATATCAATTTTGATTTCACTGAACGATGATGTAGGAAAGTCTCTGGTGTGTAACACATCCTGTTACTTAATATTGCCCATAAATGTATACAGCGAAATGGTTACGTATTTGATTTTCTTAGAAATCTAAGATTTACAGAAGTGGAATTTTTTTCAATATGTTAGCTTTTTTCTTTTACATTTTACTGGAGTAAAACGATGTTATCGAGATGAAGGAGAAGCAAAAGAAAGAAAAGAAGAAAGAAACAAAAAAGAGCTGTATTGACCTTTGCCATTATTATATTTGCACACACTATTTGCTCTTTGACTCCCTACATTATCTGTCTACAAAACCTTTCCACTTGAGTTATGGTGCCTTCCATTTTTGTTTCTATATTTGTAATATATACACTGTTAGCGATTCTGTGCATATTGAAAATTAATAACTCTCCTCGCTGAAGCTGATAAAAGATGACGGACAGAATACAGAGCGATATTGACTGAGTGAATTTATAGTTTATATCCTATGGTATCCGACAAAAAGAAAGCTTCATAGGAAACTTTAGTATGTCTTTTCTCTGTATTGGCTCGAACTGACTGTCTTGTCTATAAAGAACAGAATATATATTATGTGCGCAGGTGATTCTACACCCCCCCACACACACGCACACTCTCATATATATATATATATATATATATATATATGTATATGTATGTATATATACACACATACATATATACATGTATATATATTTATATATATATATATACATACACACCTGTTTTCGTCTTTTTCTTTTGTAAATTCCAACTACATATATACAGTTGGTGTGTTTACGTCCCCGTAACTTAGTGGTTCGGCAAAAAAAGACCGATAGAATAAGTACTACGCTTACAAGGAATAAGTCCTGGGGTAGATTTGCTCGACTAAAGGCGGTGCTCCAGCATGGCTGCAGTTAAATGACTCAAACAAGTAAAAGAGTATATATATATATATATATACTTTCTTTATTTGTAGATTAACAATGGTTTCAAGTGAATCAATTGCAATTTTTAAGTCATCCACTTAAGAAAGTTGGTGATGTGTCACCATGATGGCTGAAGCTACGTGAGACTACTCGAACTTCAAACGCTATTTGGTGGTATTGAGCGAGATGTAAGTTACACAGATAAGGGTGCCGGTGGTAACTCGTATAGGGATTATCTATCTATCTATCTATCTATCTATCTATCTATCTATCTATCTATCTATCTATCTATCTATCTATCTATCTATCTATCTATCTATCTATCTATCTACCTACCTGTGTGCATATGAATGTATATGCGCATATCTGAATATTTTATATATTACATATTTTAAGGCAGTAAAATCACTGGAATGTGTAAAAGAATAAAAGAATATATTTTTATATTTTAGTGTAGAAGCACCCATTATTTTTGGAAATACACGTTATTCTTTGCGAATCCACTATTTCTTTCATTCCTTCCCTCTGTCTTTCTTTAGGAATCCACTCATTCGTTTATTCCTTGCCTCTGTCTTTCTCTTCTTTGTAATGACTTCCGTGCTTTCTTACCTAATTACAGAAACAGGCTTTGAGTCAAAGAAGCCTCTCTGTATCCACTCACACTGCGGGAAATAACCTCAGATCACCCACAAATCACAGTAGGGGAACGATTATTGTAGATTAACGGTTTATATACGCATCTATTCATGTAAAGTGTACGTTGGTAGAGTTCTTTGGCTAAGATATCTCTTACCTGACACGTCTTCTTCGATTATGTGAAACACTGAAGCCAGTTTAGCAAAACTGATGGCGTATTTAGATTGAGAGCCTCATTCATAGCCCATTATGTTGTCTGTTATTTTATATATTTATTTTGCGTTTGTACCTCCTTCTATTTTGAAGAAAAAACTACTGAATTTTAAATAAAATATTTCTTAAAATAAAGAAATAAATGAAAATAGTTACAGTTCTTTCTACCTGCATAATCTCGACATTTCTGCACCCCGACTGTGATGTAATGAATGCGCAGACTAGTCCTGGAGGAAAATCAGGAAAATGTCAGATTTTTAGATCCAGAACCGATTTTCATTCAAAGAATCTGATTGAAATATTATTATTAATGAGCGTGGCATATTAATTTGTAAATAATGTATCCTGAACATACGTTCGTGTAAGAATACGTGGCAATGCATTTATGAATCAATCTTTTACCTGGTGCTAACGCAAATAAATAATAAATCATGTCTATTTACGCTGAGTCTCTCTGTAGAAAAATCTTATTACAAATACATTATTGAACAGTATCGATCTTAACGGTTCAGTCTTTATTATATTTGTTCACAATTGCTCAATTGTTGTTTTACTTTCGCTTTGCGGTGAATTTAGGAAGCATATTCGAATTATCGCTCAGTTGATGACGTAACCAGGATGAGAAAAGCAGAAGCACTTTCTTACAATGACGCAAAGTCTCGCATCTTTAGAAATGGAATTGTTAAATGCTTTAAACCAGAGTAACCACAACCGTGACGTAACACCACAACTTCGTCGTCACTCGTTTGCGTTCTTTTAAATAGCGATTTCAATATGGAATCGGTTAAGCTTAGCAGAATTTCGCCCGTCTTTGCGTTGTGAGTTCAAATGCTGCTGCGGTCGACTTTCATTCTTCAGGGGCCGATAAAATAATTACCAGTTAAGTACTAGAGTTGATATAATCGACCAACCGCGTCCCCCAAACTTCTTGGCCTTGTGCCAAAATTCGAACCCAATATTTAGACAACCCCATTCTTCTCCAATTGATAAACAACAGGGAAATATTTTGTTCTTTATTAATCAGAAAACTAAATAGAATTTGCATCTATATAATTCTTGTTTTTATTTGGCCATGGCGTAGGACAAGATTTAAAAAAAACTGAAACTATTTAAATTTTATTAAACACAGCAATTTGTCTCCCCTCCTTTTCGATCATGTCTCTTCTTTTCGCCAAAAACTTTGCAATAAACTGATTTATATTTTCGTGAGGTTTTCTGGTTAGTTCGTTCTAGTTTGCCTCAGTTCCGGTTGGATCGAACACACACCTATGATTAAGATTCTTAAGCTACAATACATAAGAAGTCGTTTCATTTTGAGGCGACAAGGTGGCTGACTTAGGAAAGGCTTTTTTTATTCAAAGAATAATCCTCTAAAAAGTGGAAACAGCAGCAGCCTACTTTTGCCATTTATTTTCCTTTCCTATAAACGCTTATTCCTTGATGACGCAACACATAAACATTGCTGAAATTTGCGATAAATAATTTCTGCATTTATATGAAGCACGCATACGTACACACACACACACACACGCACACGCACACACACACACACACGCACACGCACGCACACACCACACACACACACACACGCACACACACACACACACACACACGCACACGCACGCACACACACACACACACACGCACACACACACACACACACACAGAGTTTCATATAGGCACAGAAAATTAGTCATCACAGATTTCAGAAAATCATCAATAAATATGGAGAGTTAGTCATTGCATTTGATTACTGTTATAGCACCGGGCCGGCTCTAATCCCAAAGACCTATGATCAAAGACGTTCCAGCTGTAACGGTCCTTGTTTTTTTTTCCCAGGCGTAGTAATTGTAGGGCAATTTTATCGAATGTGTCCATCACTTTTTTGAGGCAGCAGGGTGTGATATAAAGCAGATTTATTTCAAGCCGGTTGAGCGGTCGGCCACACAGGGGATCCCTCGACAGCAGTTTTAAAACTTTATGTTGTTGCTTTCTTAAATATATGACCTACACATCTCAAGTTAATGTATCGGAGAATCGCTGGAGGCTACTTCGCTCGGCTCCGGTTTTCTCAACGTATTTCGTTTCTCTGATAAGTTTTCGTAATCTTCTTTTATTAATTTGCCTTCGCTAATGCATTTCAGAAAAGCATAAAACTACCCCATTTGCTTCCCCCTTATGGATCATATATCGAGTAAATAGGATCCCATCATACGAGCCAATGAGGCAACCTCTACATGGTTATTCGATCTGCTAGAAACACCAGCCAAACCTGCTTTAATTCATCCTTTACTCTTAAAAATAGACATATCGGATTTATGGTCCGTCATACAATATGCGGGAGAAAAAGAAATGATGGCCATGACTGGAACGTCTTTGCTCATACAGCTGCAAAGGACTAAAGTAAAGTCATTAAAAATAATACTAAGCTTCTTCTCCATATCACAAAGTTCTTTTTAGATCCGTTACAACTAATTTCTGCAATGTCTGTGAAGCATACACACATAAAAGCACACACATACACACACATACGCACGCACGCACGCACGCACGAATGCACGCACACAAACACACACACTCACACACACACAAATATGTGCGTGTATGTGTTTCTTATAATTGTTTTGTATTGCCAGCGAATAAACTTTTTTCGTATACACAAACACACACACACACACACACACACACGCATAAATAAAAGGCGAGCTGGCAGAATCGTTAGCACGCAGGCTAGCGGTATTTCGTCTGCCGTTACATTCTGAGTTCAAATTCCGCCGAGGTCGACTTTGCCTTTCATCCTTTCGGGGTCGATAAATTAAGTACCAGTTACACATTGGGGTCGATATAATCGACTTAATCCGTTTGTCTGTCCTTGTTTGTCTTCTCTGTGTTTGGCCCTTTGTGGGTAGTAAAAAAATAGGTATTTCGTCTGCCGTTACGTTCTGTGTTCAAATTCCGCCGTGGTCGACTTTGCCTGTCATCCTTTCGGGGTCGATAAATTAAGTACCAGTTACGCACTGGGGTCGATATAATCGACTTAATCCCTTTGTATGTTTATATTTAGAGAAAGGGCCGTACGCAACAAAAATCGGACGCTGTTTCCATATCTTAAAATATCATTGCTTCTAGTTTAACTATTTGGATCAAAATCAAATATATATTCGCTGAGGAATCCTTAGGGAATTTTCATCTGTCCTTAATATTCCATTATATAAAACGCAGTGACCGAAATCTGTGGATTTACCAGTTATAATTTAATAATTTCGAAAGGTAGATTGAAAAAAAAAAATAACTATAAAGAAATCGTTGATATTAGCTAACATCTGGGCAATCAATATTTTCTTCCCGCTAGTGTATTGGCCAATAATAACCGTAAAAGGGGAATTTTTCATAAAAGCCTGACCAAGATATAAGAGTTCCCCAGATTTTAATATAACAATCATTATTCGCCCGAACCTATCTATCATGAGGCATTAAATATTAGATCGGTCACAGAAGGGTTCTTTTATCAGTTGACACAACACCTTTGAAAATTCAATCAAACGAGAAGAAAAAAATAACAAACACCTGAAATTCGTTCTGTTTTTCTTTTTTCTTATTTTTGTTACTAGATTTCAATTGAATCCGATCACCTGTTTGTATCGATCTGAAAATATTTAGCAAAGGAATTTCTGTATTCTGCTAAGCAAAATGAATTCCTTTTTTTTTTTTTTTAATCTGACAGTTTGATAAAACAGTCCTAGAATCATGGATGGAAGATAAAGAAAGGCTCTTTGATTCCTGTCAACCATAGAAGAACAACAACAGTAAGAAGAAGGAAAAAGAAAATAATAATAATAATAATAATAATAATAATAATTAATAATAAAGGTACATGACGACTTAAAAATATACACAACACGCGGCAAATGACACAACTAAGTGTTGCGCACATATCACGCAAAATATTTTGAATGCAGTTGAAAATACAAAATCAAAACGAAACATTGTACATATCGAAAGGCCCACAGGACTGTTCACTGTTGTGTAGTGAAAGCACTTAATAAAAACAAATAAAAATAAATATATGGTAAAAAGAAATGAAAAATAATAATAATAATAATAATGATAATAAAGAGAAAAAGATAAAATAGATAATGATGATAAGTATGGGAAAAGTAGAAAAATAGAAAATATCCATTTGCAATTATCTGCATCTCCGGTGAGGTATGTTGCTGCAATAAGTCACCTAATGGATTGCATGCCAATACCGTGGAATCCAGGTCAGGTTCTTATATTGGAACTGCAAACCTGTGAATGAAGTAATAATAATTTCTTTGAGATTGATGTGAGGCCGATTATGTAAAAGAATCGATAAGACTGTTTGGATCGAATCCAGCATTTGGTTTGAAACTCGTTTTATTAACCCGTAGTCAACGACCATTTTGGCTGGGTCTGTACACACACACACACACACACGCACACACACAGAGGCAGACACATACATACACAAACACACGCCCTGACGCATACACGCATACACATGCACACACACAGAGGCAGACACACAGAGGCATGCACACAGACACATTCACACATACACGCCCACACGAGCACATACACACAGAGGCCAACAGGCACACACACATACACACGCACACACGCACACACATACACGCACACACACACACACACACACGCAGACGCGCACGCAGGCGCGCACACACACGCAGGCGCGCACACACACGCAGGCGCGCACACACACGCAGGCGCGCACACACACGCAGGCGCGCACACACACGCAGGCGCGCACACACACGCAGGCGCGCACACACACGCAGGCGCGCACGCAGGCGCGCACACACACGCAGGCGCACACACACACGCAGGCGCGCACACACACGCAGGCGCGCACACACACGCAGGCGCGCACACACACGCAGGCGCGCACACACACGCAGGCGCGCACACACACGCAGGCGCGCACACACACGCAGGCGCGCACACACACGCAGGCGCGCACACACACGCAGGCGCGCACACACACGCAGGCGCGCACACACACGCTGGCGCATACACACGCTGTTGCATACATACACGCACACACGCACAGAGGCAGATGCACAGAAGCACGCACTCATACACAGTGACGCATAAAGGCACACACACATACACACGCGCACTCACGCACACACGCACACACATGCACACAGACACTTATGCAAACACACACAAACGATACAAACAACGCATCCCTTTGGTTCTCTCTTTCGCAAAAGTTGGTAGAATAAAGGCAAGATATGATTTTTACTAAAAGAAGAAATCCCTGCAAGCAGAGTCTGCAGCACCAGACACATTAAATACAAAGAAACACGGATGCATGTATGGATGCGTGTATGTAATAACAGGATAATGAATCTAATAATTATTGTTATATTTCGGAATGGTAATTTTTCCAGTTTAGCCAATAAAAACACACACACTATATATTTCGTGTTACTTTGCTTCAGTGTTATTTATTTTTTACATTAATCTTAATCTTATTTCGGCCAGAGTTCTTTCGTCACACTCCTGTGACCGCGTCAGTGGTCCTTTGTTTTCTTCTTTCTTATTTGTGTCTCTCCTTACTAACCGTCAGCCATTTTGTATTTCTAGTGTATGTCTTCATTTGCGAAATAAGATTAAGATTAATGTAAAAAATAAATAACACTTAGCGGTTCGGCAAAAGAGACCGATAGAATAAGTACTGGGCTTACAAAGAATAAGTCCCGAGGTCGATTTGCCCGACTAAAGGCGGTGCTCCAGCATGGCCGCAGTCAAATGACTGAAACAAGTAGGAGTAAGAGAGTAAGAGTAACACTGAAGCAAAGTAACACGAAATATATAGTGCGTGTGTTTTTATTGGCTAAACTGGCAAAATGACCATTCCGAAATATAACAATATCCGTTTCAACACACGACTTCACATAAAAAATCTTGCACAACAAATATATAAACGAATCTAATAATGATTTCAAATTTTGGCACAAGGCCAGCAATCTCAGGGAAAGTGGCAAAGACGATTGCATCGACCTGCTACAAGGTCATATTACTCATTGTGGTTCATATATCGAGTAAATAGGATCCCATCATACTAGCCAATGAGGCAACCTCTACATGGTTATTCGATCTGCTAGAAACACCAGCCAAACCTACTTTAATTCATTCTTTACTCTTAAAAATAGACATATTGGATTTATTTGGATTTATGGCCCGACATAAAATATGCGCGGGAAAAGGAAATGATGGTCAAAGCTGGAACGTCTTTGCTCATACAGCTGCAAATATTACTTATATTACTCATTGCATTTAAAAAGGAGGAGATGCATATTGGTTGATGTAATGCTAAAAGAATTGTCTAATGGAAAGGAAATCGAAACCGCGTTTCTACGACCGTGAGTCCGCTGCCCTAACCACTGGGCCATTGCGCCTCCACTACCGTTGTGTTGCTGTTGCTGGAGTTGTCGTTGCTGGCGTTGTCGTTGCTGCTGCTGCCTCTGATATCTCTGTCTTTGGTATTGTTGTTCTTGTTTTCGCGTGTGTAGATTTTCTTACACACTATTTTAGATAGGAGGCCTTCAGGCAATTTTGTTACCACATTACTGGCAAATAGGTCTTGTACTCGCCTCCATTCGGCAGGCTGAATATATTGGGGACTTCTAGGCCCTGCTGGTCCGTTGGGATCATGAGTTCCACTCTTATTTCCGTCTAGTTCTCCTTGCGTAGCTTGTGTGCTTCCAGAATATTTATTCTGGTCTCGCAGCCTGCTATGACGTCTGCCACCACCCAGCAAACGTTGGCCTCATACATTAGATACTCTCCAGCTGAGATATATGTTATGTGGACCAGCTTCTCACTTTTATAAGATTACGTGAATACGTTTTCTCTTCTGTTTTGGTCGGAAACCTAACTTCTACTGCGCTGAAATTTCTTTCCAAATCAGTTTTGAGGCCCAAGACTGGTTTCAGGCAGCCTTCTATTTGAGTCCCTTTCTATTTGGGCATTTGTATTTGTTTTGATTTCTGCTTTCTTCCAAAAATGGTATCTTCAGAGATATTTCGCTTCCAAATTTTTGTACACCATATAATTCACTCCTGACCAACTTTTTCCCATTAGCTTATTTTTTTTCAAAGCTCGAGCTGAGTTTACGGCGAATAGCTGCCTCGTAGAGATCTCAGGAATAACTTCATTGCTGTCTCCACTCGTGGTTGCTGCTGTTGCTGTTGAGCGAACGGTCTTCGTCCCTGTAGTGGGAGAAGTCTGAAACGTGGTCCTTTGCTATTCGTAAGACCCGCAGAAGAGAAAGCAGGTCAACGCCCGACACCGAGAGCATCGACGGATGGATGAATGCGCATCCAGGCTCAGCGGTTGCGTAGGAAGTCGGGGACAAGAAACAGGAAGAAAGAGTGAGAGAAAGTTGGGGCGAAAGAGTACAAAGAGGCGCCCCCCCCTTCCGGAGCATCGTGGAGCTTTAGGTGTTTTCGCTCAATAAACACATACAACGCCCGGTCTGGGAATCGAAACCGCGATCCTCCGACCGCGAATCCGCTGCCCTAACCACTGGGTGGCGACCCCTGTTGTACTCTTTCGCTCCAACTGTCTCTCACTCTTTCTTCCTGTTTCTTGTCGCCGACTTCCTACGCAACCGCTGAGCCTGGATGCGCATTCATCCATCCGTCGATGCTCTCGGTGTTGGGGGTTGACCTGCTTTCTCTTCTACGGGTCTTACGAATAGCAAAGGACCACGTTTCGGACTTCTCCCACTACAGACAATCCTGAAGCGCGATCTTGCGAGCTCTGGGACGAAGACCGCTTCGCTCAACAATCAAGCAGCAACAGCAACAATAATAACAACAACAACGGTTTCTGATTTAGGCAGGAGACCAACAAGTTTGAGCAGCGATGGAGCTTAGTCGAAGCCATGGATTCCAAGAATACGGCGAGGATTTTCTTTTATCGAAATTCAGAGGATGAACGGCCGAGTTGAGTTGTAGGCATTCGACACAATCAAATTGAAAGTTAGTTCTAGAAGAATCGTATTTAATTTGATACCTGAAACAATAGACAGAGTAATACTTTACGGAGCCGCCATGTTATCTATATCAACGACACGTCAAGGAACGAAATATAGAGAGATATAATCGCAGAGTATTCTTTACCTGTAAGATCAACAACCTCCCCCAAAGCAACTTGATTTAACAAATAGACTGAATGCCAAAAAAAAAGGCTTCCTATTCTTCCTCTTGACCTACATCTTCGTACTCTTGCCGCCCTTTTTATTGGATCTTCTCTATCTCGTTTTCCTTCCTCTCGTCGTCGTCCTTGTTGTTGTTGTTGTTGTTGTTGTTGTTGTTCTTCTTCTTCTTCTTCTTCTTCTTCTCAATGGAAGAATTTTCATTCTTATTTCTCTCCCTCTTATCATCCACACCCCCTCCAACAAACCTCCTCCTCGCATTCATAACCACCACGAGCACGACCTGCATCTAAACCGCAATCACCCTCGCCCCTCCCCCAACAGCACCCTCAAAGCCGCCGCCATTGTTACCAAAAATTCTACCATCATCATTGTATGATTGTTGTCATCCACATTGTCCTCATTCTCTACCTCCCCATTTCTTCTTCTTCTTCTTCTTCTTCTTCTTCTTCTCCACTTCCTCTCTTCCTCTCTTCTCTCTCCTCTCTCCTCCTCCTCCTCCTCCTCCTCTTTCTCCGCTTCCTCCTCCTTTATTTCCTCCTCCTCCTCCTTCCTTTACTTCCTTCCTCCCTCCTACTTCTGCTCCTCCTCCTCCTTTCTTTCCTCCTCCTTTCTTTCCTCCTCCTCGTCCTTCCTTTCCTTCCTTCCTCCTCCTCCTGCTCCTGCATCTCCTCCTTCTCTTGCTCTTCTTCCTCCTCCTTCTCCTCCTCCTCCTCCTCCCCTTCCTTCCTCCTCCTGCTCCTGCCTCTCTTCCTTCCTCCTCCTCTTCCTCATCCTCCCTTTCCTTCTTCCTCTTGCTCCTGCCTCTCGTCCTTCCTCGTCCTTCTCTTCCTCCTCCTCCCTTTCCTTCCTCCTCCTGCTCCTGCCTCTCGTCCTTCCTCCTCCTCCCCCCTTTCCTTCTTCCTCTTGCTCCTGCCTCTCGTCCTTCCTCCTCCTCTTCCAACCTCCCCCTCCTCCCATTCTTCGCCAAATACATAAGCCCTTATAGTTTCTTTTGTCTTTTTGCTTCATTTCGTCTCATGCAACTTCATTCTTAGCCGCCTTTTTCTCCACTCCGCAACATCAGGCTACTACAACAACAACGACAACAACCGCTGCTGCTGCTGCTACTACTACTACTACTACTACTACTACTACTACTACTACTACTACTACTACTACATCTGTATTTTCCTTCTCTTTTGCTTTTATATTCTTAATCACTTGCACAATCCACCGCCACCACAACCACCACCACCACAATAACACTAGCAACAGTATTACATCCGATAGAACCACTACCACCGCCACCACCACTACCACCGCCACCACCACTACCACCGCCACCACCACGAACACCATCACCACCACCTCAACATCCTCAACCACCACCATCAACAACAACACTAACAACAGTATTACATCGAATAAACTACCACCACCACCACAACAACTACCGCCGCCACCACCACCACAACCACCACTACCACTGCCATCCCCAGCACCTTCACCGCCATCCCCACCACCACCACCGTCTTCATCATTGTCGTTTCCTATTCGTTGTCGCCATCACCATCGCTGACAGCAACAACCCCATCACGACCATACCTTCAGAGTTAACACCGCAAAATCTCATTGTCCTTATGATAATAATAATGATGATAATAATAATAATAATAATATAATAATAATAATAATAATAATTATCGTTATTGTTGTCGTTGTTGTTCTAATAGTCGTCACCACCACTCTCATTACCACCACCACCACCACCACCACCATCATCATCATCATCATTTTAAAACTAAATTTCTGAGTTAATTACATCTGAGATTTGCGGCAACAAATGGATTTTGGGAAGGACAATTCTCTTTGGATTAAAGCATTCAACGACTGTAACGCCATTCTATACAACGGTGTGCGCACGCACGCACGCACGCACGCACGCGCGCACACACACACCAATAACAACAGTAACAACAACAACAACAACAGCTGCAGTAGCAGCAGCAGCAGCTATGGTGGTAATAAATAAGACGACACTTGCCATTAACAGTCATTGTGTTTATATTCTTTTAAAATACTAATTTATGTTTCTATTAGAAAAACGACATTTTCATGTGTTGGATTTATTCATCTGTGAGAGGAAAAGATTCCTCACACAAATGCAAAAACAAACAAAACGAACTGAAGCAGAAACAAGACAAAGGTTAAATTTCGTCAACATTAGCGAAGACTGGCCTTCATTGCATGCTCCGCTACAAGACAGCTCTTTCTCCAACCCCCACCTCTCTCTCTCTCTCTCTCTGGTTCTGCATTGAAGTTTTTTCTTTAAAATTTATATATATGATGATGATGATGATGATGATGATGATGATGGTTGTGGTGGTGGTGGTGGTGGTGGTGATGATGATATGATCACCGTCATCCTCAACTTCGCAATCTTCGTGGTTGACATCCTCGTCATCATCATTATCATCATCATGGTCGTCGTCGTCGTCGTCGTCATCATAGTCATCAACATTTGTTATTCAGGTCTAATGAAATAAATTGAAGAAATCTATTTCCAAAATTACAAAGAATTCATAATATTTCCGAAAATGTGCATACATCAATACTTTTGACGCAAAATTCAAGAGAATATTCCAACGATATTTATAAATTCTTTTGGAAGAAACGTTAGGGTATCAGAAAAAATGATTAGCGTCATTTCTTCGAGCTCTTCACGTTTCGAGTTTCAAATCTCGCCGAGGTCAACTTCACCTTTCATCATTTCCTCCTAAAATTGCTGGCTTTGTATTAAAATTTAGAACCATGGAATTCCAGACCGTTTTCAAACTTTTCTCAGAGTTTGGCATCATAATAAAAGGGTTCCATTCCTTTCTTTGCTAGAAATCTCCGTGCTCCTTCTAGCAGTATAAAAATTCTTAAGTCCTCTACTCACAGCTCTCTCCCAGACTGGAGAATGTGGTCGATAGCAGTTCGATATATATGGCATTGCCATTTATAGATCTAGTGGTGGGTAACAGCGATGACTTTCTCGAGGAAATACTGGGTGTCGACAAGGACGAACTAGCTGATCTGTTTCAGAAGACTTTCAGGTCGGGAACTACCATGGATAACGTCCAGAAACCTCTGCTCTGGTAATGCTACTGAATGATACTGCCTGCATGAGATAAATTCTACAGGAACGAAACTATAGGTCTGTGCCCGATATGCGCAGAGAAGAACAAAACCTTACTGCATAACCCGTGCTGTACCCGATCATTACTGACTTGTTAAGTCGAACAGATGATGTCGCAAGTAGAGCAAACCCGAAAATCGGCTAATGTCATGGTAAAGATCGCTCACCTTTAACAAGACAGGGCATGCGGCGTTCTTCCGTTTAGTAGCTATGGCGAGAAGGGTTGTGTGGGGAACAAGGATAAAAGGGCTGACAAAAGATACCTTTATGTTCAGTGAAGACCTCAACGACTTTTAAAAGTTCAATTTGGAAACGAAAGAGGGGATGGAGAGAGAGAAAACTGCTCTCTCTCTCTCTGTTTCATGAATTTGTTAAATGGTGGGTGAATGTGACGGAAATGTCAGGGTAAATGAAAGTATTCTAATAATGTCCATTTAGATTGAAGAACAAAAGTTGAACCTTTGTATATTTATGCTTCTATTATCATATGGTGTTGCAAAGTCTATAATCTTAAACTGCTTTTGTTTTCTGCAACAACATCCGGTCTTCTTGCTTCAAGTGTATGGTTGGTCTTTATGGGGAAACCCCTTAAAATCCTGTTATTACATCACACCTTCAAGTTCATGATCGTACCATTTTTCGGCTGCTTTGAATCCGCACACTCGGTTAAGATCCTAATGCATTCTTTAACCGACACAGTCATGCCTTCTTTTATGCTGGTTGTTGTGCTAGTTTATGGCATTTACTTCTGTACTTGCTCTCCGCAGCTTCCAAGTTCTTTGATCTAATTCATGTAGCTCTGTCTTTGTCCATAGCAGATGAGTATCTTAATACTGGCACGGCCCTGTATTCTTGGTTTGATAAAATTTCCTCCATTTAATTGCATTTCGATTACCTTCTTAAATCTTCTCGTCTTCTCTTTAGAGGCTTTCTTATTTCTCCTTCCATTAGCCTAACATCCTGCAGCATCCCTACCTACTTGTATGCCTAATTATTTCTGAACAATCCAACGATATGATCTTGTGGTAATTTTATACGATAAGTGTTTATATTTCGGCCTCTCTTCATAATTAATACTGGTCACTGATTCGCCCCAAACTGCAAAGTAGAAGGATATTGATAGGCGATTTCCAGGCCTCCGATTTCATCTGCATGCTTGTCAGACGGTTTAACACAATGATGAGAATTAATAGAAAGCGTGGGTGCACCCGGAAGATCTTGCAATTCATTCTGCGCATGTTACTTCTACTTTCTATAAGATGCAGATGTTGCACACATCAGTAAACTTACAAAGGATCCTCGAATCATTTACCTGGATACTGAGGGTGCAATGTGTGTTAAAGTGGTAGGCAGGAGGGAGTGGGGTTGCACGTTTGCACACGAAGTGTTTTGTCTTTTTTCAAAATGCCTTCGCTGCCCACTCTACAACAAATTCAAAAACAACAGAAGCAACACCAAGATGAACAAAAGAAAAAAAGTACAAAGGATATAAACACAGAGAAATCAACCAGCTTCCAGTTTCCTTCTGTGAATTCTCGGTCAAAAGACGACGAGAGAAAGAACTCTGCAAAGATTGGCAAATTATTGATAGAAAGGTAGATACCAATACAACGTTGCCCATCATAAACTCTCTCGGAAAGATGGATGGAGGTCCAGAAACCCCAATGAACACTTGCCCACAAACTAGCATAAGCACTAAAACAACTTGGAAAAGAGAAAAAAAGATACCCAAACACATACAGGGACAAAAACAGTCTAATCCGTAACTATATCAATATCAATATGAAAACACACAGATACAGTAACAATAACAAAATAGCAAAAGAAAACCCCCAGAAATATAGTAAAAAAAGACAAAAAAATATATGTAGATATGAAACAATGTGAAGACTAAAAGACGAGGAAAGAAGAAATTAAGGATATTATGTTTTAAATATTCGAGGTGGACAAATTCTCAGAAAGTGTTGGAGTTGTCAGGACTATTAGAGCGGACTTCAAAGGACCAATCATCTGAAGGAGAAACCAGATTGTTCTCACTTGGTGAAAGCGAATAACCATTCCCTGTATTTTTACTCTCAAAGATATAGCTTCACAAACCATACGCAAATTCATCATATATTACCCAGACTATAAATGGCAGCCTGTCAATTACCACGACAGGGGTTCCAGTTCATCCGATCAACGGAACAGCCTGCTCGTGAAATTAGCGGGCAAGTGGCTGAGTACTCCACAGACACATGCACCCTTAACATAGTTCTCAGGGAGATTCAGCATGAGACAGAATGTGACAAGGCTGGCCCCCTTTGAATTACAGCTACAACATATTTTTGCCAGAAGAGTGGACTACAGTAACATGGAATAAGATGTCTTGGTCTTGGACACAATGTACAGACACAGCTGGGAATCGAACTTGAGACCTTACCATTGTGAGCCGACTACCCAAACCATTAAGCCTCACGCCTTCCCTTTACACAGCACACACACCATAAAGGACAAACCACAAATCACAAACGACGCACCACACGCGGCACACTTCACGTAACACGCTAAAAACCGCCCATTACACGTCCCTCATCTCCACCACATCATGTTCCACTTACAATCAAGGAACATGCCATACACAACATTATTTACATTATTTACAATTGACAGATATTTGTCCTCATCTTGTTTGTTGTTAACACAACGTTTCGGCTGATATATCCTCCAGCCTTCATCAGGTGTCTTGGGGAAATTTCGAACCTGGGTTCTCATTACAAAGGTATTTTTTTTCGATGTTACTATTAACCACAACGCCATATGCCTATAGTAGTGGTTGAGAGCGCGGGTTACTAACCCCAAGATTCCGAGTTCGATTCCAGGCAGTGACCTGAATAATAATAATATTGATAATAACATCGGAAAATACCTTAGAAATAAGAACCCAGGTTCGAAATTTCCCCAAGACACCTGATGAAGGCTGGAGGGTATATCAGCCGAAACATTTTGTTAACAACAAACAAGATGAGGACAAATATCTGTCAACTGTAAATAACGTAAATAATGTACATAATTCCTCATCTCTTAAATATA
>NC_042998.1:36216716-36221716 GCF_006345805.1 Octopus sinensis
TTGTGTGGGGAACAAGATTGAAAAGGCTGAAGACAGACACTTTCCTCTTTGGTCAAGCTCTCATCAACGTTTCCAAGTTTCAAGTTTCACTTGAAAAGGAAGTTGAGGGTGGAGAGGGAAGTTCTTTCCCCGCAGCAAATTTGTTAAAAGGTGGGTGAATGTTCTAAGAATGACCCGAATGATGGGCCTACTCTAAGCATACTTTTGTAGACAACGTGGAGAGAGTGCTTACCCTGGGGGGTCAGGCCTGTCGGGGATTAGTGGTGTTTCCACGTGCAGTCTTAGGAGGTCTGCCTCTTTGAGGAAGTTTTGTTATTATAATCCATTGTTTTTAGTGTATACACGACTTTCATATAACCCCACATTCTATTTATCCTGTGCTGTCCACAATGTTTCTTTTTAATGTAAAACCTTTGTGGTTAATAAAGAAATAATAGTAACAACAACAACAATAATAATAATCCTTTATATTAAAGGTACAAGGTCTGAAATTTTGGGGGAGCACTCGATTATATCAACCCCAGTGCGTAAGTGGCACTATTTCATTGACCCCCAAAGCATGAAAGGCAAAGTCTACCTCAGCGGAATTTGAACTCGGAACGTAAAGACGGACGAAATGCCGCTAAGCAATTGTGCTTGCATGCTAATGATTCTGCCAGCTCACCGTTTTATTATTATTATTATTATTATTATTATTATTATTATTATTATTACCATTCAGTAGTTTTATTTTTATAATGCTTTCACTTCACTACCGAGCGCAGCTCTGTGTGCCTTGGGTATGTGCTGTGATTTGTTGTGATGCTCTGATGGTTACTGTATTGAAAGTGTTCTGCGTAGGATGTGTGAAGTGCCTAGTAGTGCAATTTTCTGTATGTTATATGTGTTTGTAAGTCCTGGTGTTTTTGTTATGTATTTGTCTGAATATATTTTTATCATGCCTAATGCACCTACTATGATAGGAATTGTTTCTGTTTTTAGATTCCACATTCTAGTTACCTCTATTTCCAGGTCTTTGTATTTTGAAAGTTTCTCCATTTCTTTTAGAGACACGTTGTCATCTGCTGGTATTGATACATTAATTAAAAAGCATTTTTTTTTTCCTGATCTCTAACAACTATATCTGGTCTGTTGGCCTTAATTTCTCTATCTGTGTGTATTGGCATATCCCAGAGCATGGTTGCTTTCTTGTTTTCTGTGACCTTTTCTGGTGTATGCCTATACCATCTTTTTTCTGTTGTTATTCCATAATGTTGACATAGCTTCCAGTGTATGTAGCTCCCAACTCTGTCGTGTCTGTGAATATATTCCTTCTTAGCCAGGTCTGGGCAGCTATTATTATTATTATTATTATTATTATTAATATTATTATCAGAGGTAATATGATTTATTGTTTCTTGTCCATCTCCACATATTCTGCAGTTACTTGTTATATTTCTTTTCATTATTATTATTATTATTATTATTATTAAGGTGACAAGCTGGCAGAATCGTTAACACGCCGGGCAAAATACTTAGCGGTATTTCGTCCGTCTTTACGTTCTGAGTTCAAATTTCATCGTGGTTGACTTTGCCTTTCATCCTTTCGGGGTCGATAAAATAAGTACCGGTTGAGCACTGGAGCTGATGTAATCGACTTACCCCATCCCCTGAAATTATTGGCCTTGTGCCAAAATTTGAAACGTCATCATCATCATTATTATTATTATTATTATTATTATTACATTCTTTGTGCGTTATTTATAGCAAAATACTTTAATAAGTCAACGAAAGACACTGAGAATACCTGAAGAGTAAAATATAGGCTGGCAGGGAATTCAAGAGTGTAGAATTTTGAGCGAAAATGATAGAGTAAAGTGATTTTTGAGGGAGATGTAACACAGCAGACATAAGATGAGGAGAGGATGCGGGGCAGGGTATAAAATGGATAAGGGTGTGGGTAGGAGGTGGTGCGTTAGTTCAGAGGCGACGCTGTTGTGGCGGTGATAGAGGAGACAGTGTCTGTGGCCTATTAGTTGTAGCGTGTTGGTGAATGAATTTTTGCCAATTAGCCGGATGTATCTAGCGATTTGGCATACATAATTAATAACAGCATCAAACATCAATCTTCTCGAATTAGTAGGCGCATCTCCTGGAAACTACCATCGTGAATTTATATTTGTTGTTTCAATAATCTATGAATACGCGAAGAATACACGTTCGTATTATATACGTATATAGACACACACACACACACACACACACACACACACACACACACACACACACACATACAGGCAGACTAGCAATTTAAGATAAAAATTCAATGAATATAACTGATAGAACAAGGAAAGAAAGAATTAATAAATTATGAAGACGAAAATTAAGAAAAGAAGGCGAAGGAAGAAAATATGAGAAAGAAAGATGCTAAAAGGAAAACAGAAACACTTGGACAGTTGATATTAGCAAAGTTCATTAAGACACTACAAGCAATCTATTGCTTAACAAAAGTCTATGGCGTATGAGAACAGCCTGGAACAATCGAATGACGGGTTTGATACATAGACTTATAGCGAGTTTGCAGTAACGTTATTAAGCAAGTTTTATGTTGCCGTAATGTTTCCGCTCTTGGCAGCAATAAAATATGGTTCCTAATCTACTTCCTGCGCTTCATGTGAGCAGCAACGTTAAATTCCTTACGATAACTAATCGTTGCTATTTACTGTAGGGAGAATTTTCTTCTCGATAAATATGTTGAGTTACAATAAATCACTGAGTAATGCTGTCGATAATAGCTTAGAACCGGCGTTGTTGATCGGTCGATCAACTAAAATCATTTGTCTATTGGAAAAACACAGATGAAAGACAAATACACGCGATTGGTTCTTAAATTCGGAAACACTGTATACAATTATGTTTACATAAAGCTATATAAATATTTTCTTTCTTTTCCGTGCGCCGGACACCTACACGTCACACACACACACACACACACACACACACACCACACACACACACACACACACACACACACACACACACACACACATACACACACACACACACACACACGTCACACACACACATTTATCAATTACACAGTAATCTTCTACATAGAATAGTGAAACCAAAACCGTCATTGCAATTCGGTTTACTGGAATTTGCTTCTCCATTCTGACGCGTGTTATTCGGTTGTCATGGAGATATATAAGATGTAAAAATGGCGAACGTGGCGTTATTATTACTGTTTAACCCCAAGTCAGCTCCGAGTTAGTAGACAAATAACAAAATTTTTTTCCCCTTTCTGATTTCGCCGTCTTTTTATTCAGAGATAGATAGATAGATAAATAGATAGATAGATAGAGAGAGAGAGAGGGTGTGTGTGTGTATATGCAAAACAGCAACATGCAATCTGTTCTTCTTTCTGGTGTGTATTTTGTGTTAAAGTTGGCCGAACGAGCCACTACACTGTGGTTTCTTAGTTAAAGCGAAGAAGGTTCATATCATGTCTCGGCTTTGTGTTGTGTCAGCGGCCCTTATACTTTGCTCTCAGTAATTCAGTTTGAATAGTGTATGTACTCTAATGTTGTACAGCTTCTTGCAGTAAATCACAAGAAGACCATATACTTAAAGAGGGTTTTGTAAGCAGCATGGGTTCGTTTGCCGCTACGTTCTGAGTTCAAATTCCGTCGAGGTCCACTTTGCCTTTCATCCTTTCGGGGGTTGATTAAATAAGTACCAGTTACGCACTGGGTCGAAGTAATCGACTTAATCCATTTGTCTGTCTTTGTTCGTCCCCTCAGTGTTTAGCCACTTGTGGGTAGTAAAGAAATAGGTATTTCGTCTGCCGTTACGTTCTGAGTTCAAATTCCGCCGAGGTCGACTTTGCCATTCATCCTTTCGGGGTCGATAAATTAATTACCAGCTGCGTACTGGGGTCATCTAATCGACTGGTCCCCCCCAAAAAAAAAATTTCAGTTGAAAAGAATATATATATATATATATATATATATATATATATACTAGCAGTATCACCCGGTGTTGCTTGGGTTTGTTTCGACCCTTTAGAATTGGAATTTTTGAAAAGTAAAAATTTTGCATTATGCAACTTGTTATTCTCTTCAAGTGAACATTTTCCCAGTTGAAATACACCGAAAAATGGTGACACAGCAGTCAAAAATCGTAAAAAATAGGGATTTTCATAGAAAAAAGCACCTTTTTGATGTAAATAATTTTTGGTGTTAACATGGTCCGATTTGAATTTTATCTCCTACAGAATAAAGAGCACGCCCTTTTCTATCATACTCTCAATTTTGGTCAACTTGCGCTGCAGGGTCTCGAAGGAGATAATGTTAGTTGAAGGCTACCAAACCTGCCACACACAGACAACTTCAGCTTTATATATATAGATTTCCTACACACTACTTTCCATCCTTAATAATGAAACTTGGTAGATCCAAAAGTTAAACACACAGACACACACACAGATACACACACAGACACACAAGTTGAGTTTTATATATATAGATTTCTTAACGGGGATTTCAGGGAGTCGCTGGCGATGTATCGTGATGATCAAAAATCCGGCCTGCTAAAATTTGGTTAAAGTGATTCAAACTGCAGACTCAACGCAAAATGGTCACATTTAATTCAAAGCGTTAAAAATGTTATGAAAACAATTGGTATGTGTTCACAAAGTCCAAACGATTAATACGAAAAAACCCTCCAGGCTACATCCCGAAAATTCATTTATTTGCCGAATTTCTACAATGTTTACGGCGATTCGTTTTTATATCTTGATTTTTTATTTTTCATGCAATTTACACATGCTTGCACGCGTGGTGAACACAGTTCACGTCAAACAGCTGACTGAGTAAAGTTCACTATTCAATGCATGGGATAAGGCCTAAACAAACAAATTATCGATTTTTGTACTTGCGAGTTGAATTTCGGAACAGAAATAGCGCAGTTCAATTTTCATTCGCCTAAACTTTAAGTGACCCATTTTTGGTGGTTCTACG
>NC_042998.1:36226716-36244216 GCF_006345805.1 Octopus sinensis
ATCCCTATGTATATTGACAGGACAGACGTTGTTGAAATGCTTTTAGCCATATGTGCGATCCATTTCGATCGATTTGGAACTAAACAGGCAGCTTCTATGTCTTGAAAGATGGTAACAGACTTGGGTTACAAAGATGCTGGTAGAATCGTTAGCACGCCGGGTGAACTGCTTAGCGGTATTTCGTCTGCCTCTACGTTCTGAATTCAAATTTCGCCGAGGTCGACTTTGCCTTTCATCCTTTCGGAGTCGATTAAATAAGTACCAGTTACGCACTGGGGTCGATGTAATAGTCTTACTCCCTTTGTACTTGTTTGTTCCCCCTATGTTTACCCCCTGTAGGCAATTAAAAATAAACAAACTAACCTCATTCTACTGCATTCTGAGTTCAAATCCGGCCAACGTTGACTTTGGTTTCAATCCCTCTGACGTTGATAGAATATCGGCTATGTACCAGCGTTTATTCAACCGACTCACCGATTCCTACAGATTTTGTACTTCATGTTAATCTAAGAAATGAACATTAATGAGTTAAAAGTCATTTCATTGCATCGAGCTGTCCTTATAATTTCTGTTCTTTTGTATTTGCATAATTCATTAAAAAAATAGCAAACTCCCCGTGGTGTGATGGCTAACACATTTGTCCGGTAAAAAAGTAGAATTTCGTAAAAAAATAATGTTTTATGAAGCAATATTTGCTGTGTTCGTTCTTAAAATAACAGAAACAATTCAGAATGTTTCAAAATCGATTAAAATAATTCAACTTTTTTTTCAAAAATAAAATATTTAAAACTAGAAAATACTTCCTTTTTCCAGCTGCTGAACAACTTTTATTCAGTTGGATCAAGGGAATACTAGACAAGTTCATTTGAGTTAAGGAAATCCACCTAAAAAAAGAATTAAAGAAAAAAAATTAGAAGAAAATGTGCTTTTTAATGACTGCAATGAATATCTGAAGTGATGGACATATTTTAACGATTAACACATAGTGTGAACTTATTTAAACCGTTCTTATTGCCAAATAATAGTTTAATGGAAATGGAGAGAATGGAGTTGAGTGGATGTCAGAGAGGTTAAATGCAAGGAGGGTGTATTTGTGATTGAAATAAACGAAGAGAAAAGAAAGAAATAAAATGAAAACCAACAGAGCAACATTGAAAATATTTTTGCGTTTAAGGCAACGAACAAATTATGCTTTTGTTTTACTAACCCAAATCAATGGATATTTAACGTGTTTAATTATAGAGGGCACTTTGCTTAATTTAAACAAATATATTATTAAAATCAATCTATTGATAATGTCGGTTATTGTTGTAAGAAATTAAACGTAATGTTGAATTCTTTCACAAGCAGAAGCGCTAATTTGTCTTTGTGACGGAGCGGAATTTGTAGACGTTGAATTATTGGTTCATATTTACAGATCTCGGACGAATGAAAGATGAAATAAACTTTAGCGGAACTTGAACCTCTATGGATTGAAACGAAATAATATTTAGTGTATTCTGCCTGTATTTCACTATATGGATACAATAAGGATTTCTTTGGAGTTTAATGAAAGCTGGCTTCCAAGGGAAAAAAAAGCCATTTGATGAAATATACTTCAGTACATAACTAGTAAATATTTTGTGGACATCAAAAGATCAACCGAAGTATGATAAATTGCGAGCCAAAAAAAGTATCCAAAATAACAGCTCCTCCTCTGACGTGGGCAACTCAGACCCGCTAAGGTCTGAGTAAAACAAGTTCCTTTTCCCAGCCATCGCCTACTCTCGTTGAGAGAAAGCACCCTTCATAGCAACCGTTCATTTTTGACTGCATCGAAAAGATTTAAGGCGTTCTTAAATTTTGATATTCATTACCATATAATTTTTAATTTAAAAAGAACTCGCTTATATTGTTTTCAATTAAAGGTTTCAGCATTTTAAAACTGACGAGGAAAAATAATTATGAGAGATACAACAAAGTGATTATAAAGCAATTATGAAGTCGTGCACATAAAGCAACATCGTCTGCGTGACACGGATTTCAATTGCATGCATAAGATAAATGCCATGAATAAGAATAGAATTCGTAAATTTATAAGGTGACTTTTTATTGCCCACGAGGGATCAACAAAGAGGGGACAATACAACACATGTGGGGACACTGAACAAATGAAAAAACACAAAAAAACAAAACGTATGGTACAATGGTTATGAAAAAAAAATGAAAATTGAAAGTGGCGCTACTTCCTTTTTCTTTGTATTCCATTATATCGAGTCCATAATTTTCTTTGAGTTCCTCATACCCTATGTCATTTGGTAATCTCTCCTTATCATATTCTCCCTTCCAAACCGCGTAGTTTCCTTTGTGTTTGTTTTTTCAATCTCATTGTTTTGATCTTCTGTTATTAGAATGCATGAATGGCTCCCGCTAGCACTCTCCTCATCCTCTACCCTAACCATCACTGTATTCTCCCATTCCGTCACCTGTTTAACCAGTTCATCGTCTGCTTCCTCGCACCCCACACACGCATCACAACTAGTGGGGGTCGGGGAAATTTGTGGGTTCCTGTGTGTTATTGTTTTTCTTTTTTGTTTTTGTGTTGGAGGGGAATGGAAAGGTTTGGTGTCAGCAGGGAGAGGGTGGGACGAAGAGAGTGTGGGTGGGCATTGGGTAATTGTGGGGTGGGGTTCTGTGTGTGTTGGACTTACTTTCTTCCTTTTTCTCTTTTTTCTTTTTCCTATTGTCTCTCATTCTTTCTCTTCTCCTTCCACTTCTACCGGTAACATTGTTTCTTCCTTCTGTGGTTCCTCTTGGTCTTCTTCCTGGAGTTCTTCCTCTTGTCGCCGTGTTACTTTGTCTGGTGGAGGGCATCTCGCTCTAATGTGGCCCTTCAGGCCAAATTTATAGCAGCGAGGGATTCTGCCCTCCACTCTGACGCTCATTAATGTGTCGTTCACCGTAATGGTCTCTTCCATGTTCTCTATCGTCTCGTCAGACCCCTGAATGATCATATTCAGTGTCTGACCCTTCCAATTGACACTTTTTATCTTTGTGGCCTGGAGCACCGCTCTCTTATCTTGGCTACCCATTAGGACAGCGGTTGCTATCCAGGCCACATCCATCTCCGGTGGAATTCTTTCCACCGAGAACTCTCCGTCCCAGGTATGTGGGTAGGAGTACTATTTCCTCACCATTTATTGTGGTTGCAGCATGTTTTCTCGCCGTTGTTCCATCTTTAAACCGAACTTCCACCTCACCGTACTTCGTCCCTCTGGCAAGATACACTATCTCTTGCCAGATTAGCCTCAACACCTTCTCCACTTCACCGAGAATGTTTTATACGTCACCGTTCTGACATAGATGATGTCAGAGTACAAATTAAATATTGATTTCAAATTTTGCCATTACGCCAACACCTTCGGAGGAGGGGTAAGTTGCTTACATGGACTCCAGTGCTCAACTAGTACTTATTTTATCGACGACGACTTCGGCAGAATTTGAACTCAGGACGTAAAGACAGACGAAATGCGGTTAAGCATTTTGCCCTGTGTGCTAACGGTTTCGCCAGCGCGGAGCCCAATACATACTAAATAGTAATGAAAACTTTTGGCAAAAGGCCAGCAATTTTGTGGGTGGGAGTAAGCCGATTAAATCGATCCCAGTGCTCAACTGGTACTTTTTTTATTGACCCAAAAAAGCAAAGTCGACCTCGGCGGAATTAGAACTCAGAACATAAAGAAAGACGAAATGCGGTTAGGCATTTTGCCGTAACGGTTCTGCTAGCTCACCGCCTTCTACAAACTAAATATTAAACAGGAGAAGTAAAGGTACGTCAGAACGAGAAACCTATGAAGACGCTACAAGCTTGTTCATCAAATAAGTTTTAGTTTTCTTGTATCTTCAAAAGAAACAGTTTATTGTAACGTATGTCTCTTGCACTCTACCGCCATTGACATACATTACTCACACCACTTCTCTCTCCTTCTTCTCTCCATACTCTTCGTATAACAACATATATGAAATATATATAGATATTACATAAACACACACACACACACACCCTATACACACATACACATGTGCATACTTAGAAACGAATTCGCATAGTTACACGTACACATATACATCGACAGGAGCAAGTCTGTGTTTCAGGGCGTGGTTAGCTATTCCTGTCTTTATCATTTCTATATTTCATTTATCCATATATATTATGTTCATTTCTCTTCATTTTTATTCTATTGCTTTTTAGGTCTCTATTGTGTTCCATATTCATACATTTATAACTGTATGTCTGTATCAACATCATACCGCGTGTCTCCGTTTGCATTATCATTCTTAAGTGGAACCCATCTATGGATGGCTGTATGTGTCTATGTAAGCATATATCCATCCATTTGTGCCTATGTTTACGTTCACGACGAGGGAGAAATTTGGGGATACGTGCACCCTATTAAATGAACACATAGAAATGCAGCTGGTTTCCTCGGACCATATAAGAATAAATATTTTGCGTTACTATTCTTAAAAAAAATATAAACAGCAGGACAATAGACATAAGCATTCACAATAAACAAACACACGCTCACATACATTAAATTTTCTAGGAAGTCAACCTGAGAATGCTCAGAACAAACGGTACATGTGTTCAATGACCTTCAATCATTGTAGTATATACGAAATTTTTTTCTGCCATTCCTTTTGTGGCAGCCATTGTTGGTTGTTATTCTTTGTGCTAACATTTCCAGCTTTAATGACACGAAACTATTTTCCATACGACTATAGATTTGTTTTATTTCGTTAACTTTGTAAGGAAGCAAATAGCTGACATATTACGTTCTTCACTCGCACGCATATCCGCTTATATATATTCGCACAGAAATTTTGTATATATTTATGTATGTGATATACATACATGCATATATGCGTACACACACATACACATATACATATATGTATATACTGATATATAATATATATATATATATATATATATATAATATATATATATATATATATATATATATATATATATATATATGTGTGTGTGTGTGTTATATGCATATTTGCATACCTGAGCTTACACAGACATCTGCATATGTTTATATATATATATATAATATATATATATATATATATATATGTTATATGCATATTTGCATACATGAGCTTACACAGACATCTGCATATGTTTATATATATATATATATATTTATATATATATATACTCACACACACACACGCACACACACACACACACACATACACACACACACACACATATACATGCTTACATGAGCATATGATTGAAATATTTAGATACCCGCATACATGAATGTATATTTGTGCGTATGAAAAATGTATATATGTACATATGGCATGCATATGTGCATGTTTGCGTGTGTATTCGATGTGTGTTTCGTTTGACCAAAAAAAAAAAAAAAGGAACTCAAACCTAGGCGAGAGCGCATGAATAGCTATCGCATTGGAAACAAACGAATACAAATAAAAACAAAAGGCAAAAAGGCAGAACACAAACAAAGCCAAACAAAATGGAGAACATGATGAAAACACACGTGTCAAATTGTGTCGCTGTTACAGTGTCTACATCATTTATTTACCATCTGCACCAGACGATGAACAAAAGTAGCACCAGTGATATTGGTGATAGCTAGTGAGACATTTGCAACACCGCTGTTACTCTTTATAAAACGTTGCATTGACCAACAGGGAACCGCAATGTGATCAACTAATCTGCTAGAAATAGCAGTCAAATCCACTCCTGACAGATGAATTTGATTAATTAGCATCTAAAAAATAAAGGACATTATTAGATGGGATAATGTGATCCTGGGTAAGTCATCTGAAAATAAGATGGGATGATCGTGGCAGGAAGGCTTTGATCATCAGTTTTGTTGGAACACTGGAATTGATTATATATTATGAGCCCGATTGGATGAAAGACGATAATTAAACTCGATCAGATTTGATCTCAGAATGTGAAAGGAAGTAATTAAATAGTAATGGTGAATTGATCTGGTTTTGTCACTTCTGATTTCACCAGCGAACTGCCTTCTGATGAAAATATCATACAAAGGAACGTTGCACAAAGATGTGTGAATTAGGACGAATAAGTCATAGAATGATGAGTGGAGGAATGAAGGTGACACAACATAATTTTATAATTGGCCAAAAATTGGTTTCACATTTGGTTTCCAATTTTGGAACCAGGCCAGCAGTTTCAGAGGAAGGGTTAAGTCGATCACATTGACCCCAGCGCTCGACTGGTATTTAATTCATCGATCCCGAATGATGAAAGGAAAAGCCGACAGCTAAATTTGAACTCAGAACGTAAAGACAGACGAAATACCGCTAAGCATTTTGCCCGGTGCGCTAACGATTCGGCCGGTTCGCCGCGCTAATTGGACAAATATCAAAAATGAAAAAATTACAAATATTTACACTCAATAATTAAAGTACGATAAAAAGTAATTAACAACAAGAAATATAAAAATTAAGCTGTCCACTTGCAATGAACAGAGTAATCCACGTTCTTGGCTAAACTTCTATTTTACTTCCTTCATCTATTATCTAAAACTGGAGATTGAAACATCTTCAGTGAAAAACTTTCGGAAAGTGAGGAGCCATTTTTCCCGAATCATTTGAATATAACCTTTCTTACAGTCTATACGAAGTTTCTTCTTCTATTCCTCTGTAGCACTCATTGTTCAAAACCCCTAAAGTAGTGGACTGGGTTTTTTTTCTGTACAATTCAGTTTTCTCTGTACAATTCGCAACCAATGATATGGATTTGTTGTCCTCCTTATTTTCTCTAAATTAGTCTAGTATTCAAGGTCATACGACCAGTTTTATTATCCTACTTGAAATTTCCAACGACAGGATACTGTTACATTATCGCCCAGGTTATGACATGCAGAATAAGAAAAGTCTACAGTGTGTACATTGAAAATCTGGTGGTATTTGATGGAAAGGCGGCGAGCTGGCACAAACGTTAGCACGACGGGCGCAATGCGTAGCCATATTTCGTCTGCCGTCACGTTCTGAGTTCAAATTCCGCCGTGGTCGACTTTGCCTTTCATACTTTCGGGGTCGATAAAATTTAGTACCAGTTACGCACTGGGGTCGATATAATCGACTTAATCCGTTTGTCTGTCCTTCTTTGTCCTCTCTGTGTTTAGCCCCTTGTGGGTAAAGAAATAGGTATTTCGTCTGCCGTTACGTTCTGAGTTCAAATTCTGCCGAAGTTGACTTTACCTTTCATCCTTTCGGGGTCGATTAAATAAGTACCAGTTACGGACTGGAGTCGATGTGATCGACTTAACCCGTTTGCCTGTCCTTGTTTGTCCCCTCTGTGTTTAGCCCCTTGTGGGTAGTAAAGAAATAGGTGTTTGATGGAAAAACTGAAGGCTTTTTTTGCTTCGGTACAAGAGTTTTAATCATTGATGAAAGAGTGGATTACAACGGATTTCTGTTTTCTTTCGTTTCCAGTTGTTTCTAACACTACTAACTGTAAATGTGGAAACGGTTGCTATGCGATCTAAAAATCCTTGAAACTTGGCGCGTTGAGTAAATGTGCTATGTTTCGAACTGCTTCATTCGACTACTAACCCTTCTGTTAAACTGCAAATACTAATAACCCACATTACTCGTCATAATTTTTATTCTCCCGATGAGATGATACAATCGTTGCAGATGGTTTCTGAAGTTTTGTATTGACGAAAACAACAATGTCGGAAATGGGTCTACTGAAATATCAACGATGATGATTTCCTGTTATGTTTTCTCACATACTTGTGTGTGCATGTATATATACATGGATATACATGCACTCATACGCACACACGCATGCATATATACATGTATGTATAAAACAAATATGGATATATGCATATATATATATATATATATATATATATATATATATATATATATATATATATAATATATATATATACATATATATATATATTATGTATATATATATTATATATATATATATGCATATATATATATATGTATATATATAGATGTATATATATATATATATATGTATATATATATATATGTATATATATATATGTATATATATATAATATATATATTATATATATGTATATATATATGTATATATATATATATATATATATATATATATATATATATATATATATATATATATATGTGGAGGCGCAATGGCCCAGTTAGGGCAGCGGACTCGCGGTCATAGGATTGTGGTTTCGATTCCCAGACCGGGCGTTGTGGGTGTTTATTGAGCGAAAACACCTAAAAGCTCCACGAGCTCCGGCAGGGGGTGGTGATCCCTGCTGCACTCTTTCACCACTCTTTCTCCCACTCTTTCTTCTGTTTCTCCCACTCTTTCTAAGCCTGCTCGCTTAGCCAGCGGGGTGGCGTCATTCGAAGGCTAAAACAATGCGAACGCATTGTGACCAGCGATGTGTAACTACCTCTGATGGGCTGGTCGGTCACGTGATATATATATATATAATATTTTTATAAACAAACCCGAAAGGCTTTGCAAGTTACGGAGAGAAAGCTATTATAGTTTGTGAGTTCGACTCAGCCTGAGGTTAGCTCATCATTTTTCGTTCATTTGGTTATATTTAAAGATTGTCGCTTCAAATCGGAGAATAAATACCATTATGATATATATTATATACAGTTATTATATATACATGTGTGTGTGTGTGTGTGTGTATGTGAATGTAAGTATTGCGTCCGTCTAAATAATATATATTCGTGTAAAGAGAAATATGGCAGAAGGACTAGAGTTGTATAGATTTGAACTGTTGAATCTCGTCTGGCCCAACGTCGATCTAGCCTTGTCACAATTGTGTTATGCTGACTCTACTCGAGAATAACATATATGGAGAAAAAGAGTTAAAGTGATAGCTTTATGAACATTTTTTTTATAGAATTCTTCATTCTTCGTTAAACTTTTACCAGAATCTGGAAATCTTCATTATTTCTCATTAAAGTTGTGTTACAATTTACAAAATGTAGATTTCACTCGATTTTGTTTATACAATAAATTTGAATCCCACTCCTCGTGTAGAATCTTTTTCTGTGAATAAGGCAATTAGAACCGCCTTTTGGAACTGGAAAGAACGCCATGTTATTCATTAATAAGCATCTTGGTAAAAGCATACTTATAAAGGATCTTTACTGCACTTGAATTTTGTGCCTTTCAATATATATATATTGAAGATACGTATATATATATATATTATATATATATATATATATATATATATATATATATATATATCTACCATACATACATATATATATATATATATATATACATATACACTACATATATATATATATTATATATATATATATATATATATATTATATATATATATACATATATATATATATAAATCTATATACATATGTCTGTGCGCGTGTGAAAATGTGTGTATTGTTAAATATATTGTATATATATATATATATCTATATATATATACGCATCTACATGTATATGTATATATGCACCTAACTGCATGCTCTTTTCAATCTACATTCATATCTGCCTCCGTAGAGGGAATTAAAGATAAGTACGTTGAAACGCAAGAAACATTTGTATCTTTAAATAGATAGACACGGGAATGAGAGAGAAGGAGAAATGAGAGAATAATAATAATAATAATAAAAAAGAACCTGCTCCAAGATAAAGTAAATAATGTTTTTCAGAAGTAAATAGAATAAATTGGATCATTCAGTAATCGTCCTCAAACATACTTGCCAAATAGAATTAAATGATTCTTATTTTCGTCTATCTTCCTTCAAATTTAATTACTTTTATTTTGCTTGCAAATTATGGAAAAAAAAACTATTAAAATTGAATAAATTCAAGTATCAATTGAGACTGATATTCATTTTCTTTATTAGTGTCATATCTGTCTGTCTGTTTATCTATCTATCTATCTATCTATCTATCTATCTATCTATCTATCTATCTATCTATCTATCTATCTATCTATCTATCTATCTATCTATCTATCCATCCATCCATCTACATATCTATCTATCTATCTATCTGCATATCTATCTACATATCTATCTATCTATCTATCTATCTATCTATCTATCTATCTATCTATCTATCTATCTATCTATCTATCTATCTATCTATCTATCTATCTATCTATCTATCTATCTATCTATCTATCTATCTATCCATCCATCTACATATCTATCTACATATCTATCTATCTATCTATCTATCTATCTATCTATCTATCTATCTATCTATCTATCTATCTATCTATCTATCTATCTGTCTAAGCATACAAGCGGCTACTAATGGAGCGCTAAGTAGAGTAGCATAACCTTGCACGATCACACGAACCTATCAATAATTGATAAGATCTAAAGACAGTATACAGTGTGTTATCGGTATATAATATCTCATTCAATGTGTTAAATTTGTTGTAAAATGAGTTAAACCTTATAGATGTGAGATGAGTCTTTAGAGCTGCACGTCTTAGATGAATATCTCGTATAACTTCTCTTCATGCAATTAATTTTCGTTTTGCCTTAAAGTTAGAGGAACTCAGATCTGCAGGGAATTTCAATGAATAAGCGTTCGAATTATCTGCATTATAACAAATTTAAAACTGACCTCATCTTAGTCATCTAATTTTCAGTCATAAGAACACACACACATGCATATATATATATATATATATATATATATATATATATCTATATATTATATATATATATATATATAATATATATATATATATATATATAAAGTTAATCCAAACCTGAAAACAAAAGAGAAAACACAACAACGCGAGAAGGTGCAACAAGTATAGTATTACTGGACGCGCTCAGGAAAGAAGGAAGGAAGGAGGGTTTAACGTTTCGAGCGGAGCTCTTCGTCAGAAACATAGGAAAGAGGAAGATCCAAAGAAGGGAAGACGGAGGAAAAAATTCGCCAACGATACACATGCGGTCACATTTTGAAAAATATTTTGATATATATATATATATCAAATATAATAATAATAATAATAATAATAATAATAATAATAATAATATAATAATAATAATAATAAAATAATAATAATAATAATAATAATAATATATAAACATATGCATATATACATACATACATGTACATACCCACATCTATATGTATATATACAAACACATAGTGAGGGCACACGGATTAGTAGTTAGGGCATTTGGCACACTGTCGTAAGGTCGTGAGTTCAATTCCCGGCGACGTGCTGTGTCCTTGAGCAAGACACTTTATTTCACGTTTCTCTAGTCCACTCAGCTAACAAAAATGAGTTGTACCTGTATTTTAAAGGGCCAGCCTTGTCACATTCTGTGTGAAGCTGAATCTCTCTGAGAACAATGTTAAGGGTATACGCGTCTGTGGAGTATTGAGCCACTTGCACGTTAATTTCACGAGCAAACTGTTCCGTTGATCGTATCAGCTGAGACCCTCGTCGTCGTAACTGACGGAGTGCTCTTATATATAAACATATATATATATATGTATAAATACAAAATGGGGCAAGAACGCAAAACATCCAGACAGGTGATACAAGAAAGGGACAACAAAACATCCAGATAGACGATACAAAGAAAACAAGGACAGCTCATTCGGAGTCTTCTCTCCTCAATAGAGTTCCAGATTGTCTTTGCAATTTCGGCTGGTTATACTCGAAATTGCTCCAATCTGGCCAGCCCCAAGGAAATACTAAGCTAAGAGCATTAGATTCCTTGGAATTAAGCAGCGAATGTATAGGAAAACAAGGAAAAAAAACGGAGAAGGTTACATAAATACAAATAACAGGACGTAACAACAGGTGTCTTTCGACTAAGGACGAATTGAATTAAGCTGGCGTGTGTGAAAGTAAAGCCTTACGGCAGGGATACATGATTTCACTGGCACAGGCAAGAATATAGATGTTGCACGGACAGCGGCCGAACCAAGAAAGAAAGATCAGGCTTGGCCGAAAACCGGTCACGTGGGGAGAGAAGAGGGAGAGGTAAAGACAGGGGGACAGAAGAAATAAGGAGCGGCGAGAAAAATGACAGAGACACAGTGAAGCGAACAGAGGAAGGAAAGTGAGCATGAAGAGAAGGCAATGAAATGTGAAAAAGGGAGTTTACAGTTTACGTAATTGTGCAGTTTGTATATATTGGCAGGTGTATACCTACTTAATTTTTATCGTGCATTTAATTGTGTTGTTGCAATGAAAGTTATATTTACATATTCGAGTAGTCAGGGAGAAAAGACAAGTAAAATTTTCACCGAAAATTGCAGGGATCTTATCGGTTTGGCTGCCAGCATTTCAAAAATATACCGAAATTTTTTATATTTGGCACAATAATACAGTTGCCCCAACTTCATTGCAAGAGTTATTTCCTTGTTTCATTTTTTCCAGAAAAATGTTTGGATCTTTTTCTTTTAAACGGCAGACAATTTCTAGTTAACTAAACACTTTAAAACTTCGTATACTGGTAGAATGTGTCAAAATAAAACATTTTTTCTCTTGGCTTTCTTGAGAAAATTGTAATTCGTTTGTTTAACGTAGTTTAATTTTTCGAATTTTAACCAATCCTATGCTCTCTTTTGAGCTAAAATCATTTGCTGCGTCTAAAACTGAGACAACATCCTGTAACTAACCCTAAACCTCCCCCCTAACCCTAACCCTAAATCTTTTTTTCTTGTTAAATTAATTTAATTGTTACGCGTATAAAAAAAACTAATGCAATGGAATTAAATTAATTTAACAATTAAGAAAAAAATTAGGGTTAGGGTTAGGGTTAGGGGGAGGTTTAGGGTTAGTTACAGGATGTTGTCTCAGTTTTAGACGCAGCAAATGATTTTAGTTGAATGGAGGTAATCGATTGGTTAAAATTGCCGAAATGCTCGGATTTTCAGAAGAAATATCTCACAAACTATAGAATTTTCTGAATAAAACCAAGAGAAAATTATGTTTTATAAACACATTCTACCAGTATACGAAGTTTAAAAGTGTTTAGTTAACTAGAAATGTTTTAAAAATCCAAATGTTTTAAAAAAGTTATAGAGGTTTAAAGGTTGATCATTTTCACCCAGTCAGGAAACAGGATTTGGAAGCTGTCATTTTGTGCATGACTGCTCCTTTTGTCGTCAACATCCTGAAAATAGGATGTGTTGTCAATATTTGTAACCAACACGTGTTATGTCTCCAGTAATTTTCTTTTATGTAAATATATGTATATGTTAATTTAAAAGATTAATCCAAAATGTCTTATTTAGCTGTTATTTTTAGCACAACCACTTCAATGCTCATTTACAAAATGAAACGAGTAAACAAACATTTAAGCATTCAATATGGATTTAATACAAATGCCATAAACAACACGCTGCATGTGATAAACATAATTTTTAACAGAAAGATTTGAAAGAATTCGATGAAAGTTCTCCGGTAATTTTCATTCATGTAAATAAATATTAAAAAATTTGCCAGCAAAATCTTATAAAATGACAATGTTCCAAAAGATGTACATGTTTATTTGTTATATATGAAAATAAGAGTGAGCAATATATGCTTAAAAAATAAATATTTAACTTTCGGTTTTAGTTAAAAAGAAATATCCTCCTCTGTTTATAATGTTTCCATAATAGAAGCGAAGTTACTGGAGCTTGCTGCCATAATCACGCAGAACACCGAACACAACAGCGTCAAACTTGTCAACACGTGCTTCCTCGCAGACAAACGACCTTTCAAAGACTGCTCCGATTCACTTCTTACCAGGACATCAGGGGTGCACGTTTGTTTGTGTGTCTGTGTTTGTCTCCCCAACATTGCTTGACAACCGATGTTGGTGTGTCTACGTCCCTGTAACTTGGCGGTTCGATAAAAGAAACCGATAGAATAAGTACTAAGCTTGCAAAGAATAATTTCCTGGGTCGGAAGCTAGCAGAATCGTTAGCACGCCGGGCGAAATGCGTAGCCGTATTTCGTCTGCCGTTACGTTACGTTCTGAGTTCGAATTCCGCCGAGGTCGACTTTGCCTTTCATCCTTTCGGGGTCGATAAAATTTAGTACCAGTTACACACTGGGGTCGATGCAATCGGCTCAATCCGTTTGTCTGTCCTTGTTTGTCCCCTCTGTGTTAGCCGCGTGTGGGTAGTAAAGAAGTAGAAATTTCGTCCGTCTTCATGTTCTGAGTTCAAAATTCCGCCGAGGTAGAATTTGCCTTTCATCCTTTCGGAGTCGGTAAAATAAGTACCAGTTGACCACTGGGGTCGATGCAATCGACTCATCTCCACCTTCCCCAAGCTGCTCTTGTGGCAAAAATTAGAAATAATAATAATAATTATTATTATTAAGGCGGGAAGCTGGCAGAATCGTTAACACGCCGGACGAAATGCTCAGCATTATTTCGCCCATCCCTACGTTCTGAGTTCAAATTCTGCTGAGGTCGACTTTTCCTTTCATCCTTTCGGGGTCGATGAGTTAAGTACCAGTGAGACGCTGAGGTTGAAGTAATCGACTAATTCTCTGACCAGGTTAGAATATTTCGCGCAATTATAATCCGAAATACTCCTCGTTAGCAATGTTACATTTAAAGAAATGGATTTAGACTTGCTCAATACAAATAGCTGTGACTTAGTTTACACTAAAGCCGAGTTTCAGGTACAAGACAAACGGACTGTTTGCCCGCAATAAGTGACAAATCTGGATTAACGACTACAAGCATTTAAGAGACCAGTAGTTATGTATCACCCAAAATCTGGGAGACCATATCGTTCACCTAACACTTATGTTAAGAATATACGGCTAAATGTGGTGGATTAGTTTGTATACCTAGGGATAAAATGGATTATTCAGCGCCTAGGATAAAGCGGGATTTCAAAAACAGCGGGATTTCAAAAGATGCTAATTTATACAGATTAATGGGAAAATAATTTTGGTCAAGGCCAGATATGAAGAATAATCTCAAAAGACGCGAAAATTTATATTAAGAAGTGACATCAGGGGTCGAACTTGGATAGGAATTTATTCTGCCGTATTTGCTCACACATTCGCACGCTGACCCTCTCTCTCGCGCACACACACACACACACACAAACAAGAACGCACGCATACTGGCATGCATACATATACACACATACATTACACACACACACACACACATATATATATACATACACAATTAATAAGAAGATTGACCACTAAAGTGGATTCCTAATATGCTAAAGATAGACGTCAAATCGCCTTTCCGCGAAAAGTATGTTCTCAAGAAAATCTCAGCAAAAACGCCAGATTTTCCTTCAGAACACACTCTTCGCGGTAAGGCGATTTAACGTCTATCTTTAGCTTATTAAGAATCCATTTTAGTGGTCATTCCTCTTACTAATTGTAATATAATTTTTAAATCTTCGGATATTTTAAAATATGCTAGACCACTGGTTTAAATTGATATTAATTGATATAAATTTCTACCCTCATTATTTATATATATATATATTATATATATATATAGATATATATATATATATATATACACACACACAAACTCATGCACACTCACACACGTAATCACACACACATACACACACGTGTATATATCTGTAGTCTTAGTTCTAATTTTCTGAATTTTACATATTTAATGAGTTCGGAATATGATAAACTTTTACAAAGGAACTGATTTATGATGGTTATTAGTTTTCAATGTAGGTGTACTTTATTTTGAGACTTCGCGTTGTTTAATAGCGAATATGTGATATATACATCCGTTAGAATGATTTGAGCAAAGACAAACAAATTAGAAGTATTTAGATGAGGGTATTTGTGGGTTTGATTGAAAAGGCCGCCATGCTCGATGTTGATTTTTATCGTTTCAAGTTGATAAAATTTATTTCCAATCTACTGCAACAGCTTTTGACTGGTTTCCAAAAAGAATGTCAGGAAATGTATCAAATATTCAAATATTATAAGAACTCATGTTATCTTCATCCGAAACTTTTCGTACATTTATGTAGCTATTTTCAAGGTTATGGCAAATTTTTAGACTCGAAATAGACTAAACCAATTTGTAATTGGAAATTCATTCCTCAATAGCGATGACTATAAGAGCAAGAATTAACCAGTTCCGGTCATGTGTTCACAACTGCAGAAGCTTGTTTCCGACAGATATCACACATTGAGAACATTAATGCCGAAGCACGCGCATTCTATCAGAGACCAAACGGTTTTGAATTTGTCAACATTGTCTTCATTTAAACTGCAGAGATATCTGGACAGGGAATTTGTAAGGCGTCTTTCCGAATGTATACACATCTTGCAAGGAATATTTTAAAATGGAATTTACATTAAGGGCTACATAGATTCATGTGTCACTGTTATCTTCAAATGAATCGATAAACGAATGCTTTGAAAATGACATATACCGTTAAGGGAGTTGAGGAACTGGATTAGCATTGCACTTTTATACGGAAGGAAAGTTTTGCGTGTTAGTACTGGAAAGGTTTCGTCTCGTTAATACTAAAACAGCGAACCTTTTGGTTTAATAGCAACTCAACCTAACACTATATTTTTAATGAAGTAATCAATATAATATGGTATCTATAGCTTTTGGAATCATGCTTATCTATATGCTTTAGGAAAATCCTACACACTTTGCAGCGAACATTTTAATTATAGAAAGTATAACACCATTTCTATATTTTGTTTTTCACTTCAGCGTTTATGAATCTCACTGTGGATTTCCATAAAATATAACCTATCTTTAAAGTCACTAACTAGGTGCATCATTTTTTATTCTTTTCTACTATAGGCAAAAGGCCTGAAATTTTGGAGGAGGGGGCCAGTCGATTGGATCGTCTCCAGTACACAACTGGTACTTAATTTATCGACCTCGAAAGGATGAAAGGCAAAGTCGACCTCGGCTGAATTTGAACTTAGAACGTGAAGACACAAAAAATACCGCTAAGCATTTCGCCCGGCGTGCTAACGTTTCTGCTAGCTTGCCGCCTCGAAATGTGGGTATTTACGAAGTAGCATTCATATAAATGAGAACTTAAATCCAAAATCCTTTCCTCAAATCAGGTGCCATGAGTGTAGCAAGTCAGCTAATGAGAATGAGCCTCCTCGTGTGTGCATGGTAACAGAAAGGCAGAAAATACAAGAAGGCTCAATAAGTGAATTTACATGGAATACTAAACACAGCACAGACTATAGGATAAAAAGAAACAAAAGGGGTTCTGCATTAGCCATATCTCGACAGCCGTTTCGGGTGAACCATGGCTTATGTCGTAAAATCGTTCCTTTCAAAACAAAGACTCATAATGCCGTATGTATATGACCCCGTTCTTCCGATGGGTTGAGCCAACCTTGCATAATGAATCCATAAGAACTTGTGTTATTCCATACGCCTTTCTTCTCTGGTTCTTCCCTTGTTCTTCCCTTGTTCTTTTCAGCAGTTACGTGGTTTCTCTCTTTCGGTTTATTGTTAT
>NC_042998.1:36249216-36256716 GCF_006345805.1 Octopus sinensis
GAAAATGAAAAAAAACCCAAAAAAACAAGAAAACAAAGAAACAAACAACAGCAGCAAAAACAAAGTCAAAAGAAAAACAAAAAAAACAAAGCAAAACAAAACAAAGAAAATCATAAAATAATCATACAAAATGGAGAACAACACTAAATCAGAAAATGAGATTGCTTATGCCTTTCTTTGTATTCAGTGATATCTTAATTATATACTTACACATACATACATACATACATACATACAAACTAACATATACATACATATATACATACATAATTACAATGACATGCACACACTCACACATACACGCACACACACACACACACATATATATATATATATTCATATACATATATATGTATGTGTGTGCATACACATACATACACATATACATATATACACATATATATACATATATATACATATATAGATATATACATATATACATATATATATATATATATACATATATATATATTTATATATATACATATATATATGTGTGTGCATATATATATACACATATATATATATATATATGTATTTACGTGTATATTCCTATACGTGTGTATATGTCTGTCTTTCGATGTGTATGTTCGACATGCGTCAAAGAAAGTATTTATTTATGCAAACACGCACACACACACGCACACGTATATACACGTATATATATATATATATATATATATATATATATATATATATATACTATATAATTTTTTGTTTACGTGTCTGTATTTTTTTGTTGTTTTACTTGACTAGGTTTCCGTATGCTTTTCTTCGAGTTACACTGTAATTTAATTTGCATAGCAGCAATTATTAAAATCACAAAAGCTTATGTTTTCAATCTATGAACCTTCAGCATGATTTGTTGCTTCTGGCTGAGCCAATAACTGAGACAATCTTTCATAACCACTGTACTGAACATTGTAGCTCAGAGAAACTACGTAGTTCTTATTAAAATGAAAGTCCATCTTATTTGGAGGGTAAATACTCGCAATAATCAACAATATCTGTCGTAATGAAGGGCGGCGAGCTGGCAGAAACGTTAGCACGCCGGACGAATTGCTTAGTGGTTTTTCGTCTGTCTTTACGTTCTGAGTTCAAATTCCGCTGAGGTCGACTTTGCCTTTCATCCTTCCGGGGTGGATTAAATAAGTACCAATTTCGCACTGGGGTCGATATATTCGACTTCATCCCTTTGTCTGTCCTTGTGTGTCTTCTCTGTGTTTAGCCCCTTGTGGGTAGTAAAGAAATAGGTATTTCGTCAGCCGTTACGTTCTGAGTTCAAATTCCGCCGAGGTCGACTTTGCCTTTCATCCTTTTGGAGTCGATAAATAAAGTTACAGTTTCGCACTGGGGCCGATGTAATCGACAAATCCCTTTGTCTGTCCTTGTTTGTCCCCTCTGTATTTAGCTCCTTGTGGGCAATAAATAAATAAGAATTATTAACTCGCCAGACAAAATGCTTAACTGCGTTTCGTCGGTCTTCACGTTTTGAGTTCAAATTCTATCGTTTCATGGTCGATAAAATAAGTTTCAGTTAGCCAGTGGAGTCGATGTGATCGACTTAACGACTCTCCCGAAATTACTGGCCTTGTGTCAAAATTTAAAACCAACATTTGTCCCTATGAACACAGTGTTACAACATGTAACGCTACACCGAGAGAGTTTTGGACTTCGAATCGCCAAAACGAAGAAAACACTCTGAATTATATTGTATCTGGTCCCTCCACACCTTTAAGTTGTTATATGACAGGTGAGTGTATCGACACGTTGCAGTTCTGTATTGAAGTCTAAGTGCTGACAAAGTTTAGAGAACAAGAGAAATACGCCATTCTGTCTTATAATCATATCTCTACACCATCTCATCGGATGCTAAAAAATTAGCATCCGAAACTCACTCAAAACACACTCTAGCTTCTTAAAGAAAATTTTATCCTTGATATTCGTTAAGAAGTGGATGGTTACAGCTGAAACGTCATTGGTTACGAGGGCCGATAAGAAAATCCGTATTTTGCTAGTCTTTTTTAATAAATGACCAACGTTCACATTTGAATCATGAATAGCTGCGACCACCGTATGCTATCCCTCTACGGCCAACATCTCTGTACATACTTTTATTCTTTTAATTGTTTCAGTCATTTGACTGCGGCCATACTGGAGCACCGACTTTAGTCGAACAAATCGACCCCAGGACTTATTCTTTGTAAGACTAGTACTTATCCTATCGGTCTATAAACACACCAACATCGGTTGCCAAGCGCTGGGGGGGGGGAAACACAGACACATAAACACATACATACATGCATATATATATATATATATATATATATATATATATATACGACGGGCTTCTTTCAGTCTCCGTCAACCAGATCCACTCCCAAAGCTCTTTGGTCGGCCCGAGGCTATAGTGGAAGACACCCAAGGTGCTACACAATGGGACTGAACCAGGACTGGTAAATTGAAATAGCTTTTTTGTTTATAATAGTGGGTTATTGATATCGAAGCTTGCGAATTTTTTCATATCAAAGTAATGAAAAAAGTTCTTTTAATATTTCACGGTAGGCGACCAGAGTTGACGGGTGTTCGAATAAGAATATGTTCATGCGTATATGCATATATATATATATATATATATATATATATAGTTGGAATTTACCGGAAAACAAATGACGAAGCCAGGTGTATAAACAACAAACAAGTGTATTAGTTTAACGCTCGGAAAGGTGAGAAAGTCTTTTACGTTTCGAGCCTATGTTCTTCAACAGAACGGAACAATGAAGAAATAAACAGAGGGAGAACAAAAAAAAAACTTTTGGAGCTAACGGTCAATCATGGCAGCTGTATATATATACATACATACTACCATACATATATATATATATATATATATATATATATATATGCATATATGGCTGTATACCTATATATATATATATATACATATATATATATATATATACGTATACACATATAGACGGTTCACAATGATATAGACATGAATTTTGCTTCAGTATAAATGCTGTTTCTGCTAGGTTAGTTCTTTTATACCAATCCTCAATTAAGAAGACAGTGAACCGTTTTCTTCAGGTAAAATGAGCAGCGATACGAATATCATAGTAACGTATCCTTGATGATAAGAATTCTGTCCATCGGGAAGAGTCGTACCTAATTTCTAATTTCTTTTGACCATCAGTGACTTATGCTTTTTGAAATGTTAAGGAAAACTGAATCCCTCAGTGTCTTTTTATGACTGACATACATGAATTTTTCACCGATTCTCACCTTCCCCGTTTATCCCATACATTCTACACACACACACACACACACACGCACGCACGCGTGCCCATATTCATATAAAACTTGATAAATCTGCAAAGAAATTCTTACAGCCGAAGTTTTTGAATGGCGTTTATACCTAACCAAGGAATCACTATATGGTCCCTCAATCTTAAAGAAATCTACTAATCACATCCTAACATCTTCAGAATACGAAACATTTAATAATGTATTCCTTGATAAACTGTCTGAAAACGTAAAGAATCTAGGGTAGTCACTTTGATCTTAAATCCGCCCGATCAGAGCTTACCTGGGGCTATACAATATGAAATTTGTTTGGGAATTAAATTAGATTTTCTTATATTTTCCTTTTAGCTTCTCTAGATTTATGAACACCCCCCCCAAAAAAAAAGAAGCAAAACAAAGCAACGATTCTATTCTTGTTTCCCTAAAAAATATTAATCGTGGAATATTTGTACATGTCTCCAGGGGATTTTATTACTAACGTAGGACTATAGTTTCTTTCAATATTATGATTTTCTATCGGATTAGGGTTTAACATTTCTCTAAATTAAGAAAAGCTTTGAAATGTTTTACCATATTTCATTAAAAAGACAATTGTGAGAAACAAACAAACAAAAAAAAAAACAAAAAAAAAGGTAAAGAAAGGAAGACAACAACGAAAAATCCTTTTCAAATATTTATTTCTGGGAAATTGACATATTTGAAAAATACTTCAGTGGTTTTGACAGAAAAATTAATGAAACGAAAGGAAAGAGAGAGAGAGAGAGAGAGAGAGAGAGAGAGAGAGAGAGAGAGAGAGAGAAGAGAGAGAAAGAGAGAGAAAGAGAGGGAAAGAAAGAAAGAGTCGAAGTAAAAATAAGAACAAAAAATCAGATAAACCATTTAGCCTAAAATAAAAGGTAAAGAAAAAAAAAAGAATTCAAAGAGGAAAGAAAAAATGAAAGCAGTTTGAGAAAAACTTTGAGACGAGGGTAGAGAAAGAAAAACAGTTTGCAGGAAAACTATAAGCGAATACGAGGAGGATGATATTACAGGTTCTAGGAAGTAAAACAAGGAAATAGCAAATAAAATATACGCTAAAATTGTATGTATACGACGGGTAATCAGAAAATTTCCGAACTGCACTTGCGTGAGTGTACAACGGAAATGAATGCGTGCGCAGCTGGCACTCATTGGTGATCGGCCTTAATAAGTTTCATACAATCTACTGGTCTTCAATTATTGAATTTTAAGCGAAATTTTGTAATATAAGATAAGATCTAAGGCAGCGAGCTGGCAGAAACGTTAGCACACCGGGCGAAATGCTTAGCAGTATTTCGTCTGTCTTTATGTTCTGAGTTCAAATTCCGCTGAGGTCGACTTTGCATTTCATCGTTTCAGAGGTCGATAAATTAAGTACCAGTTGCGTATTGGGGTCGATCTAACCGACTGGCACACCTCTCCAAATATTTCGGGCCTTTTGCCTAGAGTAGAAAGGAATATAAGAATAGAGCTATAATTTTTACGGTGATTTTCAAATTCAAGAAATGTGCCCGTGTCTAATTTTGCACGAATCGTGTCAGATCTGCCATCGAGATTCTCGAAATGCTTATTGCGCTTTTGCTGACCTTTATTTAGGCACAATACAGGTTTTGTGTAGTGCGAGAGTTTCAGTGCCTGTGGAGTGCCAGTTGAAATTGATGAGCCTTCAGATTGATTAATCATTAATAAAATACCGAACAATGGGAAAAAAGTTGGTGAACTCATCCATAAAAACCATTCCTGAGCAATCTAGCTCTTTCATGTGGTCAGAGTAAGATATGGAATCGGCCAGAAGATTCTTTCCAAAAACGTGATGACCTGACATTGGCCCTCTACCGCTGTGACTTGAACCCGTTTCCCAAAATAATCTAATCTAATCAAGACCCTTTTTACATCAATAAGGCATCGGTACTTATTTGCATGAGGACGAATTAGGTGTACTGTCTAAACGGTGTGGGTCCGCAGACGATCTAATTCGGTACACACATACACGCACTCACGCCTACACTGACACATACACACACACACACACACACACACACACACACGTATATAACTTCTTCACCCGGTCATTGCTTGTAATATATGCATTTGTATTATGCATATTCAATAAGGTTTTGAGTAAATCTCAATAAACGAGAGTAGAAGGAAGAGTTGTCCCATTCAACAACAAAAAGGATTTCAGTTAAGCAACCGTTTCTACCTGGAAGAATAAAGCTACGAAGTCTAGAAGAATAAAGTCACAACTTTTATTCTTCCTGAATAAAAGTAACTACTTTTAGTTACAGTGAAATGACACGCGTTTGGATTGTTTAAAGTTCTGTTCCTTTAAAGTCGACAATGATCTACAATTAACCCACGCAATATTGAGCCTACCTTTATTGTGCCATCATCTTGAGATGTGTTATGTTCTTGTCAGGAAATTTTCGTGTAGAAATACAAAGCTGACTTGCCGTTCCTTTCCTTCAGATTGTGTTTTTACATGCCACCATCTACGAACAACTTCGCCTTTCATAATGGGACATCCAGAACATTAAGGACAAGAGTAAATGCTAAAAATTCCTTTACGCAACGCGCAAACAGTTCTACCTAACTCCCGCCCAGGACTGGTACGTTGTTCCTTTCTATTGTCGTAATGATGAAAGTTAAAGTGATCTTGATAAGATTTGAACTCAGAATGGAAAGAGCCGGATGAAATATTAGTAAGTCTAGGCGGCGAGCTGGCAGAAACGTTAGCACGCCGGGCGAAATGCGTAGCCGTATTTCGTCTGTCGTTACGTTGTGAGTTCAAATTCCGCCGAGGTCGACTTTGCCTTTCATCCTTTCGGGGTCGATAAATAAAGTACCAGTTACGCACTGGGGTCGATGTAATTGACTTAATCCGTTTGTCTGTCCTTGTTTGTCTCCTCTGCGTCTAGCCCCTTGTGGGCAATAAAGAAATAGAAATATTAGTAAGTCTTTGTTTGGATCGCTAATGGATATGCCATTTACCGTCTCCTTAATTAGTAATTATCATACTGCTATCAACCCTGTATCATTAGGCAAATAGTTTCTAGTATCTGCTTCTTCATATTTTATTAATTAGATTTCACCTACTAACATTAGGAAGGATAGGTGAGCGAAGACTGGTGAATCATTAAATAACACTGAAGTCTGTCTTCCAGTTTTACCTCAAGCTTCGGAAAGGTTCTCGTGGGCCTAATTTCTGTGCGAGACGAAATATAATTGGATTTCAACCCGCATATTTATTTGTATTCAGTGCATTGCGTTAGTTAACTGGGTTTCTTCAAAATGCCAGATAGAAATCGAATTCTAAAAGACAATAGCTGTCTTGAATGTTAAGAATGGTTTATTTAAATGAGATACGTTACCAATTACAAATCAGATAAACTTTATTCTGCCCCCCCCCCACTTCCTTCTCACCAATCATCTGATAAAAATACACACACACACTTCCATGTGTACATAATCGCACGCACAGATATATATATTATATATATATATATATATATATATATATATATAAATACATACACAAACATCCACATATAGATGTGCGTAATTTGAAATAGATATGTGAATCTATGGTGATTTGCTTGAAACATTCTCAAATCAATAAATAAATGAATAAAGAAATATAACTGAGCAACGAATTTACTGAAACAGCATTTATACTTTCGTTAGATTTTCAACGTAAAATGAAAGGCAAAAGAAACTCAGAGATCTGTTTGTATATAAAAGAAAACGAAACAAAACAAAAACACTCCCCAAAACCAGAGCAAAACAAACTGTCCTTAAGGCATTTTGTTTCATTACAATTAATCCCTGTTTGCCGGGGTCAAAGTATTTTGTTTCCAGTACTAATACAACTAAATCCTTACAGATATGACAATGAGTTTTTCAACGAGAAAAGATCTGGATGTGGAAAACCGAGTAACATTCTGTATTCGTGTAACTGTAGCTAAGAAAAAAAGAAGTGAATGGATATCCGTTAGTTTCGACGATGAGTATTCAGTTGTTCCGTCAACTGAATTACCTAGTCTTTGAGAATTCCATAGGCATATGGATTAGGAAGTATATTTTCTTGGTGGTCCTTGACAACCATATCTGGTTAATTATCCTTAATCTCCCTTTTAGTGTGCACTGGCATATCCCAGAATATGGTTCCTTTGTCAT
>NC_042998.1:36264216-36304216 GCF_006345805.1 Octopus sinensis
ATAAAGAAAAAGAAGGTAGTCAGAAAACACACACACGCACGTTCACCCGTACAAAGATGCACGTTTAATTTAACATTTAATTGCAACAAAAATTATTATACATTTACGAGCTCATAAAGTCACAGTAATTTTGATGTTTGCTTATGTATATAGAAATAAATAGATACAACAGCACTCAGGGAGCGCAAACCTCCGCCAAGGCAACACCAACGTCTTCTCAACGATTAGCCAGAGACGATTTTTAAAATGAGAATATCTGAAATAAACTCGACTGCTCTCACAAACGAGAATACTAAAAATGAACCCGACCGCTCTCAAAATTTAAGTAAAAACACAGGAAGAATATAATCCAGATCCCGGATCGATCCCAAAATCTAATCCGTTTATATCAGTGACAAGTCCAAACATTCCTGAAAGTTTTATCCGAATCCAGCCAGCGGTTCTTGAAGATATCTTGTCCACGGATAAACAAACAAACACGACTGAAACAATACCTCCACCTTCGCTATGGCGGAGGTAATAAGGTAACTACTATCGTGGTGAAGCATAGGCAGAAGGCTATTTATAGAACATGTGTTATTGTTTTCCATTTAGTTGTTCGTCATTTAAAGAGAAAAGGAACACTGATTATTCATTTCGAAGATAACAGTACTTTCAGTGCGAACATCATAAAGCAGTGCTGAGATTGTTAGCAATTAAAGCGTTACTATTGGACATAATTTTGCAGGCGTGTTTATGAAAGATTATGGGGATATTAGAAATGGTAGAAAGATTCGGGTTATTCATGAAATTTTGTTGTATTTTAAGGTGTAAATATATACAGGTTGAGCCATATTTCTATTTACTTTTGGGATCTAAGATTCTGCTTGCACGTTAGCGTTTTTCCCTGTAAATTTTTTCCTATTGCGTTATCATTTATAAAGGGTATGTATTTTAAGCGTGTTTTCAGGTCTCCCAGAATTAAATTTTTGATATTAAACTTTTGTCGATTATATGCTGTTAGAAAGGCGGCGAGCTGGCAGAAACGTTTGTACGCCGGGCGAAATGCTTTATGGTATTTCGTCCGCCGCAGCGTACTGAGTTCAAATTCCGCCGAGGTCGACTTTGCCTTTCATCCCTTCAGGGTCGATAAATTAAGTACCAGTCACACACTGGGGTCGATATAATCGACTTAATCCGTTTGCCTGCCCTTGTTTGTCCTCTCTGTCTTTAGCCCCTTGTGGGTAGTAAAGAAATAGGTATTTCGTCTGCCGCTACGTTCTGAATTCATATTCCGCCGAGGTCGATTTTGCCTTTCATCGTTTCGGGGATCGATAAATTAAGTACCAGTTGCGATCTAATCGATTGGCCCCCTCCACCAAAATTTCGGGCCTTGTGCCCAGAGTAGAAAAGATTATATTTTGTTGAAGATATTCATTCATATTTGATGCTTATGAGCTGAATATTTTGACTTACAGTCACACAGCCACAAGGGTACTAGTTCACATATACATTTTGAGTAATGTCGACATTATTTATCTAAGATTGTCTGACTTGTTGATTCCCTCACGCTCCCGCAGTCAGGTACATGCTCATTGAAATGCTTGAGAGACGTCAAAGAACAAAAGAAAAAAACCAAAACAAAAAAACGGGTACGTTCAAAATTATATGCAGGAAAAAATATTTAGAAATAGGAGAAAATACTTAAAAAGGAAAATAGAAAGATGTAGTGAGTTTTGGTTATATTTTTGGTTTAAACATTTACAAGTGTACAATTTTCGTGTCTTCAGGGGTTTACTGTTTTGGAGTTTCTATTTAGATTCAGACTTTTTGAAATTGCATTTTGTGTGGCATTTTGTGTGCATGGATTGTGATTACTTTTTTGCGATTAATTTCTTGAAAATGTTTCCTATTTGTATTTTACTTTATATTTTTATCTTCCAAGACCGAAATATATATATATAACTATGTGATTACTTCTATTTTATTTTCAAAAGTGTAGGTGTGTCGATTATAACAGGTTTTACAATTCTCGGAAGTAAATACCAAATATATCATAAAAAGATGGTTAGTTTTTACTTTGTATCTATATACTGTGTCGTTTTAGAGTTGTTTGTTAAAGGATTTATGTTGAAATTATTTCGTTTAAGATTGCTGGTATGAATTCGAAATAAATTGTTGTTTTTATGATATTCATACTATAAAGAGGCAAGAGAATTCCCTTACTTTACAACGATGCACGTAGACATAATAATATATACTCTACATAAATCTTACCTCAAATCTTTCGCCTTCCTCCGCCCTCGCATTTCATAAAAAACATTTGCACAAGCTAAAGATTTTAAGTGTTCATTATTGCTATAAAAAGCTTATAGGAGTGCACTTTTGTAGCAAGCACTATTTTTAACACACACACACACACACACACACACACACACACACCACACACACACACACACACACACACACATAGGAGGAATAAGAATTCATGGAAATAAGCCGGTAGTTAGTATGTTCCATCTTTCTCTCGTTCTTCAACCCACCTATTTCATTGTCTTTTAAGAGCGAAATGTTTGTACATGAATATTTTTCTCTCATACATGGCTTCCACATTTTATCTTGTTATTTATGAAGATGGATATTTGTCTTCGCTTATACACATATATACATAAGTGGATGTGTGGTAAGAAGCTTGCTTCCCAACTACATGGTTCCAGGTTCAAACCCACTGTATCTTCTACATATATATATATGTATAAGGGTAAAGGAACACACAGTTGTATATATGAAAAACAAGTCAAGATAGATGTTAAAATAATTTTAAAAGAACATTTCAGTACCGGTTTCGGGCATTTTGAGACCTTTTCACCTGTAAAATATTATAATTAAATTAGAAAAATTAAAAGAAAAGTTTTTTTAAAGGAATATTTGTATAGTTGTTCAAATATAAGTGGCATTTTCCTTGTTTCTTTCTCTTCTGCCTTGTCTCTGTCTCTCTTGTGTTCACTTAAATTTAGAAAAAGTTGCGAATTCTTTGTAGAGGAAAAGAAGAAGAGAGAAGAAGAAGAAGAAGAAGAAGAAGAAGAAGAAGCAGAAGAAGAAGAGTAGAATAAGTAAGAAAAGAAGAAGAAGAAGAAGAAGAAGAAGAAGAAGAAGAAGGATGATGAGGAGAAGGGAGGGGAATTTGAGAGTGCCTTGATTGTCGTATTTTGAATGGTCAGTGGCGGCTAGCAGTTGCTGTTCAATTGAGAATATTTCTATTGAAAGGTTTGTTTATATAATTTGCGTAGGTGTTATACTAAAATACATTAGTGATAAAGTTAAGAAGTAGAAGGTGGAGCAGAAGAAGAAGAAGAAGGAGAAGAAGAAGAAGAATAAGAAGAAGAAGAGGAAGAAGAAGAAGAAGAAGAAGAAAAACTGTGGAAGACCCAATTGCGGGATATGCGATTATCTAATTGAGGGATCAGAGTTCTCCTTCAAACAGGGACAACGGTTTACAGTGAAAAGCAACTTCACATGTGCTTCGGAGAACCTGATACACACACTAACCTGCTCTGGGTGTCAAGAGCAGTACCAAGGCCAAACAGAAAACAGTTTGCGTAAAAGAATGGCCCTGCACAGATCCCAGATAAAAATTCCCCAAAACAGAAAAATAGCATTCAGCCAACACATAGATACTTGCGCCAACAACAAAACACCAAGCTCCAGGATTTTCCTCCTCTACCAATTCAGGGACGATACAAACTCGAGCCAACGAATAAGTAAAGAAACTCTCTTTATTACAAAATGCAGGCCACTTCTGAACGGGTCTACGCCAAACGATATATACACCTCGGCTTTAGAATAACACAAATACACACGCAAATATTACATTCCAAAGAATCCATTACAAATCAGCCCCAATCACAGCTATAACCCATAACGTGCCAACTTCAAGTCATACAACAGCTCACTACTTCCACTCATTCATATTCTCCCTTCTCTTTCTTCTTCTTCCTCTTCTTCATCATCATCATTATCATCATCGTCATCATCATCACCATCATCATCATCATCATCATCATCATCTTCTTCTTCTTCTTCTTCTTCTTCTTCTTCTCTTCATCATCATCAACATCGCCATCATCATCATCATCATCATCTTCTTCTGCTCCACCTTCTACTTCTTAACTTTATCACCAATGCTTTTTAGTATAACACCTACGCAAATTCTATAAACAAACAAATTCTATAAACAAACAAATTCTATAAACAAACCTTTCAATTCTCATCAATTGAACAGCAACTGCTAGCCGCCACTGACCATTCAAAATACGACAATCAAGGCACTCCCAAATTCCCCCCCTTCTCCTCATCCTTCTTCTTCTTCTTCTTCTTCTTCTTCTTCTTCTTCTTCTTCTTCTTCTTCTTCTTCCCTACCAAGAATTCGCAACGACCTCGAACCCACAAGTGTAAACAAGAGAGACAGAGAAAGGCAGAAACAAGCAAAATGCCACTTATATTTGAACACTATACAAATATTCCTTTAAAAAAACTTTTCTTTTAATTTTTCTAAATTTAATTATTTAATCGTTACGGTTGAAAAGGTCTCAAAATGACCGAAACCGGGACTGAAATGTTCTTTACAAAATTATTTTAACATTTTCTATCTTGACTTGTTTTTTCATGTATATATATATATAGCAAATCTAAAAAGTTAAGAAGAAACATGAAAAAACAACGCGAGGATGTGGTACATGTAATGTATTAGCAGACTCTCATGAAAGGAAGGAAAGAGGATTTAACGTTTCGAGCAGACGCTCTTCTTCGGAAATAGAGGAAAGTCCAAAATAAAGGAAGATGGAGGAAGAAAATCGCCACACACACACACACACACTCACTCACTCACACACACACATGTATATTCATGTATATACATATATTCATACTCTCAGTGATAGGCGTGTTCGCCGCCAGTTCTTATTAAATGCAACTTCCCGATTTCCGTTTATCTAGTTTATGTTCCATTCAATTGATATTCAGAGTTTTAATCTGGACCAGCAATGTTGAGTGGATAACCTTTTAACATTTCATCCTCGTTTCTATTTGTAATTGAACCATTTATTACGATTCTTAAGTAACAAAAACAGTTTGTTTTATAGAAAATGCATGCCCACCTCTTCAGAAAATTCATTATCTTTTGCAGGTAAGTATTTAATTGTTTGCTATTAGATAAATTTAAGCTTTTCTTTGAATATTTTAGAAAATAGATATTTTATGGCCTGCTTGAACAGGTTTGTGCCAGTAGAAAAATCCACCTACCTGTATGCAACACTGTTCGGACATATAAAAGCACACAAACATAAAAACATACTTCCACTTTTAAAGCTTTCTCTGTCTGTTTATCTCTCTCTCTCTCTCTCTCCTCTCTCTCTCTCTCTATAATATATATATATATATATATATATATATATATATATATATATATATATATATATATATATATATATATCTGTCCTTCCGTCTGTCTCTCTGTCACAACACACATACACCCACCCACACATAAATAACAATTTCTGCTTTCTCTTATCGTTTTTCTCCTCTATTTAATACCGCCACTTTTATATGTGCACACGCGCATGTACATGCGGGTGTATGTCTTTGCTTGTTTATATATATATATATATATATATGTATAAGTCTATGAATATGTGCGAGGATGTGTTTGTGTTAAGCTGTAGGAATTCTTAATTAGAAATCACCTCATTTGATGGTTTCCAAGCTGGTTGCTAGACAATTCACGTTGTTTCATTAAGTTTTAACATTTGAGCGTGTGCCTATGAATATCCGGTCTTTCGCAGAATCCTTTAGAATTTCTGCTTAATTCAGATATATCGCTGACAATATCGTCCACCCTCCATAAACTAAGGTTGATCGAATTCTACTGATCTTGCGTGAAAATCTTTAAATTAGCTATCGATTCAATCTTTTCTTCGTGATAATAATTAAGACAGTTTGCTTATGGAAAGGTACATCGATTTACAAGGATATAAAGTCATCGTTTTCGGAAGCTCCTTTCTCTGAACATGCTTGTTGATAAAATGAAACTATATTGCCATAGGTTGCATGCGTTGAGTTTGTTTCGTCTGAAGAAAAGGACGCTGATGTAATTAACGGTGAGTATAATAGATTCTGGAGAGCCACCGACCAATGTGGTGCAGTTGGCACAGTAGTTAACGTGAAGAACTACAAGACAAATTGTGATAGTTTATAAGGCGCAGGAGTGGCTGTGTGGTAAGTAGCTTGCTAACCAACCACATGGTTCCGGGTTCAGTCCCTCTGCGTGGCATCTTGGGTAAGTGTCTTCTGCTATACCCCGGGCCGACCAATGCCTTGTGAGTGGATTTGGTAGACGGAAACAGAAAGAAGCCTGTCGTATATATGTATATATATATATATGTGAGTGTATGATGTGTTTGTATGTCTGTGTTTGTCCCCCTAGCATTGCTTGACAACAGATGCTGGTGTGTTTACGTTCCCGACACTTAGCGGTTCGGCAAAAGAGACCGATAGAATGAGTACTGGGCTTACAGAGAATAAGTCCCGGGTTCGAGTTGCTCGATTAAAGGCGGTGCCCCAGCATGGCCACAGTCAAATGACTGAAACAAGTAAAAGAGTAAAAAGAGAGTAACCATACAGGATGACTGGGATTTGGCCAATTAATTCTTAAATGGCCTACACTCAAATATAGAAATATAAAGAAAGTTGGATAAATCACGTCGCCTGGACGCAGTAGTAGTGATGTATAACAACCAGCAGTTCTATTCCTATAAAAATCTAGTTTGAGAAAAGAAAATACTGCAGCAAAGGGATTGTCATGGAATATGCTTAATAAAGATGAAGTCTTACCGTATTTATAAGTGAATGGGGAAAACTCTATTTGGTTCAAACAACAGTTGTGTTAGATGTGCGTCCAAACAGTATCAATAATGATTCGCAAATAAATAACTTGTGAAAGTAGAGCCCATCCCAAGAACGGGAAGCTAGGAATCACATATGTTTTACTGCGCATGCAGTAAAAGAGAAAAAGTGTGTGTGTGTGTGTGTGTGAGAGAGAGAGAGAGAGAGAGAAAGAGAAAGAGAGAAAAAAGAAGAGGGCTACGGGTTTCTTAAAATTTTACTAAACAGTTTCTTAAAAGACGAGGTTGTATAATAAATGTTGTGTATTGAGAATACGCACAGTGTGTGTTATAATATTCGGAGAGTCTTTGTGTAGGAAATTCTCCTCTTTAACAGGAGACTGTTACATAATGGATTACATAATATAAATCAATAGAAAAAAGATGACGGTTTAGCTTTAGTCAAACTTTACACAAAAAAGTTACGGAGACCCAGATTATGTTAGTGAAAGCTTTATTCAGTTAAATACATGAGTGTGACAGCCGCTTGTCAACTCCTGCTTAGTAGCAAAAAGCCCACCTAACCGGAAGTACACTTTGCTGCAGACCAGCTCGCCCTCTAGCCCGCAGCGAAATTCCTGTCTACAGTTCGTCAGTCATAAACCCTTGTGCAGTGCCCTACAACAGTACATTTGACCAAACGCTTTATTAGATTTCGTTTCATCCCCCTTCCCCAGCTTAAATCCATGGGCTTTCATTTCACATTTAAGTTATTATATATGGTACTGATGAAAAAACTGGGGTCAGTTCAACCCTTCACATTACTAGATCGCAGTCAACATTGGAATTCAATTCACTGAGTATTTCTTTCCCATATTACATTCCATTTTCTGTGAAGCTCTACTTTTGCTCATTTGCAATACTTTTCTCTTTTGTTACATTTACAAAACTCCGTTCGGTCAGGATTTCCTTATATTTTAAAAATGTTATTCTGAGAGTTTAATGACAAATTTATTGTTCTCGCCATTTATATTAAACCCTCACCCTGTAGCTTTGTTTTCCCTATCTAAAGTTTTGATTTAGGAATCTCTACTCATACTCTCAATGCTAAAATAATTGTTTGGACATGGATACTTATGCAATTTGGCGAATTTGAAACAAAACAAAACAAAACAAAACAAAGCACTACTTCACTGGAAAATACGTTACTGTGAGACCCAAACAGATGAGTCGATCGTGTTGAACGGGCAATAAATTTATAGACTCTGGAGCTGTACAATATCTGTCTCTTTGGTAAATGCATTTGAACTCGAAAGCTTGTTCGCAAAGCTGTAAGTAGAGGTTTTTAGTCTCTACAACGAGCTTCTCTTTTGTTTGGTGTTCGAAGTTCAAGTTCTTACGCGGCGGAATTGACAACTTTACGCAAGGCAAATTTCTAAGAAGATGAAATCACCAGCTTTGCCTTTACGAGCAATAACTGATTGAATCCTCTGTCACTTCATTAATAATGCAGTGGAGTGAAAATTTACTGATACGCTGATTTAGTCATGTAAAGTTACCGACATCTTGATTGAGTTGTTAAACGTAATGTTACTTTGAGTCAGTAGTGTAAAGACAATGTTAATTTTAATCAGTTGTGGGAATATGCATTGATAATTCAGTTACGTTTATATAAATATTTATGTCATTGCTACCATATGTTTTCTGTCTCTTGAAAGTTGATATCGAATGCTTGCAAATTTACATAATTATTTAATGAATTTAAAACGACAATAAAATAAAAATATAACAGCGCTAAAAAACAACAATGACAACAAGATCACAACCATCAATAACAATAAAAACAATAGCAACCGTCCATATTAAAATGAAACAGCAAATTAGCTGCAAAACAAACAACAATTGCCACTGTGAAAATAAATAAACAAATCAGCGCAATAAAAAAAGAAATGCAATGAGTTTGCACAGCAATAAAATGGCGGCGATGAGAACGAAGAAAAATAAATGAGATATACGATTGGAAATATCAATAACTGAGATGCCACAACGACAGCAGCAACAATAATATAGGGATCAATGGCAACAACAACAGTGGTATAAGGATCAATGGCAACAACACCAACAACACCCTAACAACAATAATAATATAGGAATCAATGATAAAACCAATGACACAAACAAGGATAAAAAGCAAACAAGCGAAGCGATGAAACAATGTAGCAAAAATACCTGAAATAATAATTTACAAAACAAGAGATGAACAACAAAGGTCTAATATACAAATAAAAATAGACTGAAACAATGAAATAGCTACAACATCAACATTTACAAAAACAAGAGCAAAATTCGTAAAAGTAACCAAAAGGTTGAAAAATATATAAAAAATATAAGACAAGATAAAAACAAAAAAAAGAACAAACAAAAACAAAACAAATAAGATTTTTCGAAAAGAATACAAAAAGAAAATAATGATGATTTTTCGAACCAAATGGAAAATTTTAGTTGTCATTCTTTGAGGGTCTATTGATAAAGTACCACTCTTCTATCTTTGTAGAAGAAATAATCTGTGTTATGATCTGGAGTAGGATTGACTCCAGCAGGTCTCAAAATGTCCACGACACGCCGTATGTCAGGATAGCGCTTCTGCGATTCCATTAAAAGTTGAAGACCCTTGCTATAGTATGACTCTAGTCCATGCTTTTGTTTTCGTTAAAAACCAACTCTGGTTCGATTAAAGGTCTGAATAGAGAAAGAGAAAACCGAACGTAGTCAGAGAATAGGAAAAGTCCTTTGCAATACGATCGCAGATGATGTTTCCCTTCTTAGATACAATGCAAAAACTTTGTAGGAGAGGCATATAGTCCTCTTAATCACCCCTAACATATGCTTAGGGTTACTTAATTGACTGTAAAAAGAAGAAACAAATAGTATTCATTTCTGACACAGGGACAAGGTCACAAACATGTAACATGAAGCGCAGTCGATTTCATCGATTTATTGTCTTTATAATCATCATTAAGTCTTAATCAAATCAATCTATAATCAAACGTATGCCCATCCATGATTACCTTAATTATTTTATACGTAGCGTTTCCTGGACTCCATTTTCCAATGTTACATTTTCTGACGTCTGTGACTTGAAGGAGATTTCACTGCTATTACTAGCATTTCGTGCGATTACATTGACGCTCGTTCATTTGGATCAAATCGATTTGTAATATATTTTTCATCAAACGCACAGGGACAAAAATAAAATACAAAACAGGACATAACTAAATCCTGTCAGGCATTTTTCTTGAATTCTACCAATTGTCACATCTACGTGTCTTCATAAAAGCTGATATGTTAGACTGTGCAATATGCATGCCTTGGAATAGTCCATAAAATTGGACCTGAATATATTGTTGGTACTAATTTCATTGAACTTACATTCATACAATGATGGACAAGAAACTCCAGCGAAATTTTATTTTCACAATATACAACGATATAATCAAATAGCACAATTATTACATAAGACGCCCCCCTCCGATTCTTTTAATCCCATATTCTGCTATCCTTTCAGGAACCCCCCCCCCATGCTAAGTAACTGAATAGAAGGCTGTTAATCGATTAAATTAACTCCAGTACTTGGCTAGTATTTTATTTTATGAATCTTGAAAGGATGAAACGCAAAAGTGACCAGGTCGTGATTGGAACCAAGAATGCTACGAATCGGAAGAAACGTTTTTACCGACGCTCTAGTGATTCAGCCAACCAACTACCGCTACCACAACCACCACCAATAATAATAATAATAGTAATAATAATAAGGATAAAAAATATTCGGACAAACACATAACAAAAACACCAGGACTTACAAACACATATAACATACAAAAAATTGCACTTCTAGGCACTGCAGACATCCTACGCAGAACACTGTCCATACAATAACCATCAGAGCATCACAACAAATCACAGCACATACCCAAGGCACACAGTGCTGCGCTCGGTAGTGAAGTGAAAGCACGCTATAAAAATAAAACTACTGAATGATAATAATAATAATAATAATAATAATAATAATAATAATAATAATAATAATAATAATAATAATAATAATAATAATGATAATAATAATAATAATAATAATAATAATAATAATAATAATAATAATAATAAAGGTTATCCCTACTTTCATCGGATTATTGGGTTCAATACCAGCCAAACTGAAAAAAAACCCATCTGAAAACCTTAGAGATACCTACAATCTAGATGTATTGCAAAAGTCGGCATTACTTGGAACTGCACGCATATTGCGTAAAGTACTGTTTGTCTGAGGTTCCTGTTGTGACTTGACAGACGGTGCAAACTCCCGGTAGACATTATACTTTCAAACAACAACCTCGCAATATTGTATACTGTGCGACGTCTATAATAATAATAGCAACAACAACAACAACAACAACAATCCTTTCTACTGAAGGCATAAGGCCTGAAATTTAAGGGGAGGGGTTAAGTCGATTACATCGACCGCAGTGTTTCACTGGTACTTAATTTATCGAACTATAGAAAGGATGAAAGGCAAAGTCGACCTCGGCGGAATTTGAACTCAGAACATGAAGACGGACAAAATACTGGTAAGCATTTTGTCCGGTATGCTAACGTTTCTGCCAGTTCAGCGCCTTACATAATGATAATAATGGTAATGATGATGATGAAGATGATGATGATGATGATGATGGTGGTGGTGATGGTGGTGGTGATCACACTACCAAGGGCACAAACTTAGTATCACAAATTAATGAAACTAAAAACAAAAAAAAAAGAAAACAAACGCAAAAGACTAACAGTAGCAGCTAACAACAACAACATAACAACAACAGTAAGGAAAACAACTAAAACAACAATAATACTAATAACAATATGAAAAATAATCAATAGCAAATATAAAAGAAACAAAAACACCAAAAATTTCTACACGGGAAGAACAACACTGACAAAAACAAAGTTAAGAAAACAAACTAATTAAATGTTTATAATTACTCAGAGAATTGGCAGCATTAGAAGTGATAACTACTACTACTACTACTACTACTACTACTACTACTACTACTACTACCACCACCATCACCACCACCACCACCACCACCACCACCACCACCTCAACCACCATCACCACCACCACCACCACCACCACCACCACCACCACCACCACCACTACTACTACTACTACTACTACTACTACTACTACTACTACTACTACTACTACTACTGTTGTATCTGTTGCTGTTGCCGCTGCTAAGTGTTTTGCATTTTTATCTGATGTTTAAGGAAGTTCGTTTTTTTTTCGTTTTTGATACTCCACAGCCGAGTAAGACTTCCAAAGATTCGCTCGTTTCGCGTCGAGAATCGAAGTTCTTTCTTTTGGCTAATTTCGACTCTTTGAATCTATTCTATAAATGCCATATCGACCATCTGATGTTGTTTACGCATCCCCCATCACTCAGTCTTTACCATTTCTCAGACATTCCAGACGTTTGTATGCTTTCTTCGTTGTATTATTCTGTGGTTCGTGGAGGCGCAATGGACTAGTGTTTAGGGCAGCCGACTCACGGTCATAAGATCGCGGTTTCGATTTCCAGACTGGTCGTTGTGAACGAAAACACCTTAAGTTTTCATCGTTCTCGACACAATCAAGATCTTGTCAAACTGAAACGCAAGAGTCTCTTTGGCAGACACACCCAAATCTTCAGTGATAATGGACTGAACTGAACCGTAACTAATCTGCACATTCTCTGATAACTCACGGATGGTGATTCGACGATTTCCCTTCACAACTGCAACCACAACTGCGATGTCTTTCTCAGTTCTGCTGGTTGAGGGTCTCCCAGAACGTTCGTGGATATAGACATATTTACGGCCATCTTGGAAATGTCTGAACCATTCTTACACTTGTGTGCGGCTCATACACTCCTCTCCATACACTTTCTGCAACTTTGCATAGGCCTCTGAGCAGTTTTCACCATGACAGAGTGATAAACTAAGAAGTGACTAGAAGGTTAGGCATAGGAAGTTTGCAGCACAAGGTGAAGAAGTGGCGGATACCATTTACTGGTTATGTCGCTTGATTGGTGTAGGAACGACATACTACAATCGTGCTGGAGTGGAAATATATATATATATAGTATTAAAAAGTTTAATATATTATATTAAACTTTTTAATACTTTTTGATAGTTATATATATTTTAAAAAAATATTAAAGTTTAAAAGTTTATTAATTTAAATTTGAAAAAATATTTTAGAAATAAGAAAATAAAAAAATATAAACATTTATAAATATAAATTACAAATTTTAAATTTAAATAATTTAAATTTCAAATTTTATATTTTATATATTTTATATATTATATTAATTATTTTTATTTTTATGTTTTGGTTTATGTTTTTCACTGTTTGATTTGCCTAATAGTGGTTTTATCTCTAATTTAATTTATATTTATACTGTAAAATTAGATTTAATCCTAAATCTAATTTTTCCCTGTAAGTTTGGATTCACTCACTATTATTATTTTTATTATTATTATTATTATTATTATTATTATTATTATTATTATTATTATTATTATTATTATTATTATTATTATTATTATATATATAGGAGTGGCTGTGTGGTAAGTAGCTTGCTAACCAACCACATGGTTCCGGGTTCAGTCCCACTGCGTGGCATCTTGGGCAAGTGTCTTCTGCTATAGCCCCGGGCCGACCAATGCCTTGTGAGTGGATTTGGTAGACGGAAACTGAAAGAAGCCTGTCGTATATATGTATATATATATATGTGTGTATGTGTGTGTGTTTGTGTGTGTGTGTTTGTCCCCCTAGCATTGCTTGACAACCGATGCTGGTGTGTTTACGTCCCCGTCACTTAGCGGTTCGGCAAAAAGAGACCGATAGAATAAGTACTGGGCTTACAAAGAATAAGTCCTGGGGTCGATTTGCTCGACTAAAGGCGGTGCTCCAGCATGGCCGCAGTCAAATGACTGAAACAAGTAAAAGAGTATATATGTTCCGTAGCGGGCTTTGAAACAATATACTTTACCGGCAAATTTCTACTCAATATTCAATTTACCATTCCACGCCTATATTCTCGTTGCATACATCCGTATTATCCGAGCAGACACACGCTTCGTTGCTATAAAGATGAGATGTGTATTATCGGAATAATTACGGAGACAGATGTTAATAAGTTGAATGCAGTTAATACATACGCAAGGAGTGCTTACGTAAGATAAATGGATGTACCGACTAAAGACGCAATCGTACACACTGCATTCAAAGTATCAACATTTGGTTTTGTCATTATCTCGATATATACATATATATACATACACCTACATGCACATGTATATATATATATATATATATATATGTGTGTGTGTGTTCATATACGTTATATATATATATTTGTATTTATGGGAACACACATTTGTTTATATGTGTTTGCATATATCCATATATATATATATATATATATATATATATATATATATATATTATATATATATATATAATATATATATATAATATATATATATATAATATATATAATATATATATATATATACATATACATGCATTTATACATACATAGATACGTACACGCTCACACATATACAAGCCCGTTATATATAATTATATATTTATATATTCGTGCGATCAAGTCTTAAACAACTCTAATATTTTCCAGTTGTTCATGTGGAAATTATAACTGGTGACTAATATTCATGTTACGAATATATAATCAGTCTGTTTTCATTCACAGACAACCAATGATCTTTCCATTCCTCATCCTTCCTCCCCCCTCTCTCTCTTCCTCTATCACTTTTACCTGTGTCACATTTTCTCTTTCTTTCTTTCTTTCTTTCTTTCTTTACTTCTTTCTTCCTTTCTTTCTTTCTTTCTTTCTTTCTGCTTTTTACTGTGTTAATGTTTTCTGGTATTGTGTAATATAGCAACGAATGTTAAACCAGTAGAAGTATTAGTAATAGTGATATTATTATTATTATTATTATTATTATTATTAGTAGTAGTAGTAGTAGTAGTAGTAAGCAGTTGTGGTAGTAGAAAGAACCGATGTATAACGTTGAAGGTCAAGATCTGATTTATAGAGAAAGCATGAGAGGAGAATACACAATAAGAATTTAAATTGATCATCAAGAAACCGACCGACTCTAAGACTGTAATCTCAGGAGATAAGAGAACATGTAGACGGATGTAAAGCAGGAGAAAATCTGAGCGAGAGATTAAAATGTTTGTAAAAAGAAACGAGAAGAAAAGCCATATTTCCAAACGTTGCCGTAAAATAGTAGTTTGTATGTGTTTTTTTTTTGCAATAAGAAAGACTTAAGATTAATAAATTGATAACAACAAATACTTTAATAAATAGATAGATGATTAAATCGAAAATATATTCTTAAATAAATGTTAGCTTAAAGCAATAACGGGACTTGGATTATTTGAGCCCATTTTCACAGGCAATTGAATATTCCCCGAGATGTTATGATAGAAACTCAAGCTTTATCAACACCAGGCGATGGTTTTTAGATAAAAAAAACATTTCTCCTGAGGGCATCGGAGTCGGTTTCTGTTTCTCTACGATGAAGAAAATACATCGTGCAATTGATGAATGTGTTGCTCGTGTGCAGAGTTAAAAATTCAAAACCTCTGTGTTGATTTGTTAAAAAAAGGAAAAAAAAAATTTAAAAAACCCCCAAAAGACATAAAAAACAACAAAATCTTGCTTCAACGGAATGTATAACAGGCAACTTTCCAAATACAAAATTCTCCATCTTCTATTTCAATACAAGTGCTTCTCAACCTGATAGAAATATTTTTTCCTCTCATATCTCACATGTTTCATTGTCTTTAAAAGAGGGACATACAGAACAATGTAATCCTGGATACATTATACCTGAACTGGAATGTCTTTTGATTATAGTTCTGCACGGTTAGAGTTTACATGAACCAAGCAACACCACCACCACCAGCAACAGTAGCAGCCGTCCAAGAATTTGGATCTGGAGATCTCCATTTCCAGCGACTTCGAGGGCCACCTCCCAGTCGTGTCGGGCGTCAACGAAGAACCCTCGACTACAACAAGACGACTAAAGTTTTTTTTCCAAGGTCTAGAGTCTCCCGCCCCTAAACCCTAGACCATCACCTAATCCCCCTTACCCGTCTTGTTGCTTAACAACAACAACAGCAACAGTAGCAATAGCTACCACATCTATTCGTTGCATCAGTTTCTAGTCGGTGGGCTGTCATTCAGCATGAAACCTGTTTTGTTGAAGGCAGCCCAGCACATTTCAGTAATAGTGTCAGTCATGTAAACTGTCAAATAACAAGGGCAGTGGTTGCGTTCTGCAAGAGAGGCATTTCAAAGTCATTATATTAGAAAGAACGAAAAGAGGAAAAGAAAAGATATTCTGAGCGCCTTGTTTCCCTGGGCATGGATTCACTGAAGCTCCGGCGTCTGGCAACGGACTTGGTAAACACCCACAAAGTTATCAACCACCTCACCAACAACAACACTGAACACATTTTTGATCTCCATGTGTCTAACACACGTGGACATGCCTATAAAGTCAGAAAACAACACAGCTCCTATGACTTTCGGAAACATTTTTTTCACGCTCAGAGTTGCTGGAGCATGGAATAAACTGCCTGCGTCAGTTGTTGACTGCCATGACACTGCATCCTTTAAGGCCCTCATGCTTTCCGAAATCCGCCGAAACTACACCTGATTATATATACACTTTAGATGAGTTGTAGTGCACCTGAGCACTGTACACAATGTTTTATTATTATTATTATTATTAAACGACTATGAAATTTCAAAGAAAACCTGTAAGGAATTTGGCGAAGTAAAGTGAGAAAAAGAAAGAAAATGAGAGTTAGAAAACAGGGAAGAATACGCTAGAATTGGTGAAGGAAAATCGCTGATTTAACTTTTGCATTTCGTAAGTTTCGTAAAGAAAGGCATTGTGTCTTTTATATTTGTAGATTTTGCAAGAGGAAAAGATTATAACACCGCATGCCAATATTTAAAGATTTAAAGAGTGATCTGGGATATCATACGATATCTGAATATATGTATATTTGTAGTTTGTACCCGAGAAAAGGTAGGTTGCTTTAATTTATCACCTCTGAAAGACTCAAAGGCTATGTTAACTTCAGCGGGATTTGAACTCAGAATGTAAAGATCCGAAAGACTGCGACGCAATTCGCCAACACACTATCGATCTGCTTGTTGGCTACCTTGTCATCAATAATAATCCTTTCCACTATAGGCACAAGGCCTGACATTTTCTGGGGGAGGAGGGAGGCCAAACGATTACATTGACACCAATGCTCACCTGGTACTTATCGACTCCGAAAGGATGAAAGTCAAAGTCGACCTCGGCGGAATTTGAACTCAGAACGTAACGGCAGACGAAATACCTATTTCTTTACTACCCACAAGGGGCTAAACATAGAGAGGACAAACAAGGACAGACAAACAGATTAAGCCAATTATATTGACCCAGTGCGTAACTGGTACTTATTTAATCGACAAGGCGGTGAGCTGGCAGAATCGTTAGCACACCGGGCGAAATGCTTAGCGGTATTTCGTCTGCCGCTACGTTCTGAGTTCAAACTCAGCCGAGGTCGACTTTGCCTTTCATCCTTTCGGGGTCGATTAAATAAGTACCAGTTACGCGCTGGGGTCGATATAATCGACTTAATCCGCTTGTCTGTCCTTGTTTGTCCTCTCTGTGTTTAGCCCCTTGTGGGTAGTAAAGAAATAGGTACTTATTTAATCGACCCCGAAAGATGAAAGGCAAAGTCGACCTCGGCGGAATTTGAACTCAGAACGTAACGGCAGACGAAATACCTATTTCTTTACTACCCACAAGGGGCTAAACACAGAGAGGACACACAAGGACAGACAACAGATTAAGTCGATTATATCGACCACAGTGCATAACTGGTACTTACTTAATCGACCCCGAAAGGATGAAAGGCAAAGTCGACCTCGGCAGAATTTGAACTCAGAACGCAGTGGCAGACGAAATACAGCTAAGCATTTCGCCCGGCGTGCTAACGTTTCTGCCAGTTCGCTACCTTCGAAAGACATATTGCAACCATAATTCTACACCCAAAAGTTCCAGCAGTAAACAATTCAGGAATGTGGAGGGGAACTTCGGATTTCATGAAGTGGGCTCAGCAGTGTCGTTTTGGGCTTAGAATCTCTCTCTCTCTCTCTCTCTCTCTCTCTCTGAGCCACGCGCCTTCACATAGGTTCAGTTAGATTGCTCAAAACAACAACCAGACAGTAAATAATATTTACTTATCATTTCATAAAACAAAGAATTATAAGGATATTATTCAACGACAACTTTTAGAGAGCTAAACAAGGTAACTTTGCCAGAAAAACCTGGTAACGATCGCCGAAATGTTCATCAGTTGATGATAAACAGAAGTAGAAGCGCTGCCCTCAATCACAACCCGTCCCAATCTTATGGAGCTAGAATTTTAATAAATTATAGTTCTTGTCCATAAGATAGAGTAATATTTAACCGAGGATTCCATTTTGAAATGTCTGTTATCAGAATTTAGAACAAACGAAAATATCTGACTTGCTGAGGAAAGTTAATTACGTGACAGAAGGACTACACAGTTGGTTTCAACTAAAGAACATCTAATGAAAATAGATTTTATTGGTAACAAATTACGCTGGTTTGATTGTATTAGGCAATGTCGATATCCTCAGAACCTACTCGAAGAAATTACTTTTCCTTACATTGTTGTAATTTCGAAATATTTTCCAGCAAACTGCTCATGTATTGCAATATCGCTTATCGCTTGATTTCTTTTGCCAGTACTCTTGAGAGAGGCATGAGTGATATAAATTCTCACAACGTTTCTTGGAAGAGTTTCAGACTTTCGGTTGATGTATGTAGCGAATGTTACTTGTTGAAATATGCTGCAACAATAAATGTTGAAAATAACAAAGTCATTGTTAGAAAATGAATAAAAATAAGATCAGAGTATAGAAATATTCCTAGCACTATGAACATCTTTAAATCTGAAACGTAACATTTTAGTTCCAGGGAAATGTTAGGAGGTGAGTCTACGAGGGGTACCCCAAAGAAACCGGAATTTTGCAATATTATTTTATTCAGTTAGTTTTACATGTTTACACTGTTATCGCCTTCAAATTATTCTCCATTTGAAACAATGCATCGGTCCAGAAGCGTTTTCCACTGTTCGAAGCACTCCTGGAGCCCTTGCGAAGTGATGCCTTTTAGCGTCTCCGTCGGTTTTTTTTCCATTATCCTCTTCCACTTCTTCAAAACGTTTTCCTTTAACAAAAACTCGCAGGCCGCAAAATCAACTTCCAACAGTTCTTTCAGTTCATGACACACAATCAATCCTGATTGCTTTTGATCTTCCCTGGACAAGCGAAGCACAAATTTTGCTGCAACTCTTTTCATTCGCAATTCCTCGCTCATAATTCGTCGGCAGGAACTCCAGGATACACCAGTCATATCAACAGGTTCGTCGATTACTCGGCGACGGCCCTTCAAGATCAGTTCCTGAATTTTCGTGATGTGTTCATTCAACTGAGAGGTCGTCGGTCGCCCTGAACGGGATTGGTCTTCAAGCAACAAGTGACCATTCCTAAGCATATAAACCACTCGTAAACTTGTGTTTTGCTCATGGCAGAATCCTTGTAAGCTGTTTGAAGCATGACAACTGTTTCGGCCGCCGTTTTCCCCAGCAGAAAACAGAATTCTAGGGAAGCACGCTGTTCCTTCGGTTCAGCCATCGCAAAATTCGACGAACAGGTGAGAAGCACTGGAAAACAAAGACGCACTACGACCCCAGCCGATGGCGTCGGCCGGCAGACTGATGCCTGACGGTCGCATCAAGTGACGTCTAGTGGCAGAAACCTGAACTACAACGGGTTTGTCCAACAGAGAACGTTTCCGGTTACTTTTGGGTACCACCTCGTATATTTAAATTAAATGTGAAAATTCTGAGGAGCACCACAATACAGAAAGGAAATAATTTATGATTTTTGCTGACATCAACAGAAAAGCCCTGACCAGAGATATCATAGACTAGATATCTTACACACACACACACACACACACACACACACACACACACACACACACGCACGCACGCAGGCACACACACAGAGACACAAATACATACATACATACATACATACATATATATATATATATATATATATATTATATATCTCACACACACATACACACGCCTCCTTCCTCAGCTACTACTGCTGCTTAAACAATCAAAACCAAGGACTCATAGCAAATATTAGGACCGCTACTACCTGCTGTCTGCTACCAAGCCCTCGCAAGAGTAAAGAGAGAGAGAGAAAAGGAAAATGTCCCTTGCATTCGAAAACTATGGAAATATAAAAAAAAACATTTCATTTAATTTTTCCACAGTTTAATTGTTATTCATGCTTTACTCTAAGTTGAAAAAGTCGTAAAGTCTGAAACCGGTACTAAAATGTTCTTCACGATGAAATTATTTTAGCATTTTCTACCTTGTCTCATTTTCCTCAACTATCTATATCTATCTATCTATCTATCTATCTATCTATCTATCTATCTATCTATCTATCTATCTATCTATCTATCTATCTATGTGTCTATCCGTCTGTCTGTCTATCTATCTATCTGTCTATCTATCTATCTATCTATCTATCTATCTATCTATCTATCTATCTATCTATCTATCTATCTATCTATCCATCTATCTATCTATCTATCTATCTATCTATCTATCTATCTATCTATCTATCTATCTATCTATCTATCTATCTATCTATCTATCTATCTATCTATCTATCTATATCTTCAGTTTTTGCCAACTTTTAATTGTTGTAGTTTTACTATTATTTTGCTAAATATTTTACTGCTGCATCTGGAAAAGCCTACACAGGCTATTTAGCCTCCTCGACTTATAATATATTGGAAAATTTTTTCACGTGATGCCTCGTAAAATAATTAAACTACTGTCGCGTGGAAGACGCTGAATACGACCAGCATTATAATTCCAAGTTATTTCATGCCATTTCTTTTACACAACACCATCTAAAGATAATTTCAAGTGTTAGATGATTAAGATTAGAATATTAATATTTTGTAGATTGTCAAAAATAATTATTGTCTTAAATATCGTTTTGGCAGTCTATGTCATCAAGATGACGCTCAGGTCAGTTTATACGTTTTATTTAACAGTATATTTCTGTTTTCTGCATCCTATTTCCTATTCTGTTGATGTATAAGAGGTGAAAATTAGCTGATACTGGGCAATATCAACCGCAGATTTAATGATGAGGCACTCTGCCAAGCAATGAAGTATTTCAATGCAGAACTTAATTTAATAAAAATATACGAACAATTGGTAGTGGAGACATATATCTTAATTAGGTATCTAACGGCTCGAGAAATGCATCTAAATTAATAGTGAAAGCGACCACTATGTGACAGGTTCTAAATGCCACATTATGCAATAAAAAAGGAAACGGTGAAATATCTTGGAGATATGAAGATATTTATTGATTTTCTCTTGAGCTATAAAGGCAATATTTGAAGAAGAAGAAGAGTCCGCTGGATGGGATCGGTGTCAATATATTACTTGTACTTATTTTATCGACTTTACAGCTTGAAAAGCAAAGTCGGCGTGGGTTTTCAGTTATTAACATAATGGGACCAATATGAAATACTGTCTACGTTCAGACCGCTTTATTATTTTACCAATGGAAGACAGAGCTGTATGGTTAAAAATTTTCGCTTCACAATCATGGGCTTCGAGATACGAACACGTTGGCGGCGATTTGTTTGATTAAAGGCGGCATTCCAGTATGGCCGCAGTCAAATGACTGGAGCAAATAAAAGAAACAAAAGGAGTATATCCGTATATATATATATATATATATATATATATATATATATATATATATATATATATATATATATATATATATATATATATATATATATATATGTATACAAACACACACACCTGGATACGTTTTAACCACCAACAACTCTCTGCTTAAGTGTCCAATGGGTCTCGAAATAATTAACTAAAAGACTTTTCCAGGTGATGCTATTGAGTTAGTCATGGCCGAAAAGTTATATATATATATATATATATATATATATATATATATATATATATATATATATATATATATCTATATATATATATATATAGATATATATATATATATATATATATATATGTATATATGTATGTATATGTATATATGTATATGTATATATATATGTATATATGTATATGTATATGTATATGTGTATACATACACACACACATATATATGCATATATATATATATGTGTGTGTGTTTGAGTATGTCTAAGGAAAAGCCTCTCAAACCTCCTGTGGAGTGTTAATAGTTTTCAGCATGTACTTTGCGTTGAGTAAGGGAGCTCAGGTAGTGGCAGATAAGGATACTTTCTGAATACTTCCACGCTTCACTTGACACCAACGCAGTATCCTGGGCAACTGGTGGCAGAGACAGCGGCGCTTGACTGAGATTCTATTTAACTATTGGAATGAGAGAATCCTGGAACATCCAAAGCAAACATAGTAAAGCATCTTTGAGTCGCTCCTACGAATCTGATGATACTCCTATACATACATAAATACATGCATATATATATATATATATATATATATATATATATATATAATATATATATATATATATGTATATATATATATATATATATATATATGTGTGTGTGTGTGTGTGTGTGTGTGTGTGTGTGTGCATGTATTTATGCTTGTATATATATATATGCGAGTGTTTGAGTGTGTCTATGTGTATGGGCTTGTATGATTTTGTACGTGCGTCTGTTATGTATGGGCGTGTGCCTCCAATAATATATATATATATATATATATATATATATATATATATATATATACGTATTGTTATATTTAGGGATTGTAATTTTTTACCAAATAACTGCACGTACTGTAAAAGTGATGAGTAGTGTTACGACCTATATTAATGGTAGTTAATTCCTGCCTTGGAATTGAAGGGTCAAAAAGTTAGTTCGAGCTATTTTTAGAACGATACTACCGTGAAGAAACAATAAATTAAAAAAAAAAAAAATTTTTTCGGTTGGAATTATTTGCCATTTCGAAGAAATGAAAATAGTGGTGATAATGTCCCGATGAAGCCCTTGATAGATTGTAGCATTATAATGCACAGAAAGATACGTATGATGCACGTTGATAGCGACAGAAAGGCTATGAAGGATAAAATGGAAGAACTTCAAGGAATGCATAAAAAAAAATTGGATATTCTCTATTCTCTGTTTTCCTTAAACTGATTCGTTATGTGTGTCTGTGTGTTTGTGTATAAAGGTGGAAAGAATGTCTTGTTGCATTTCAAGACGGGGAAAGAAACAAATGCATTTTTTTCGTCTTAAGTGATAATTTTTTTTATTTGGAAAATATTCTTCTTCTTATTGATTATATAATTCCATACATTAGGCAAATTGGTGATTCCCCCGGCGTAAAATTCTTCAGGTTTCGAAGCCAAAAACAATATCATTTTAACCTCTTCACAATCAATACTCTGTATTCCCTCTAAATAATGTTGAAATGATCTGAAATGAAGATGGGGCTATTTTAGGAAACTAAGAAAGAAGAGCCAAACCTCCCGTATCTTGTGCCATAATGTTTTTCTGAAGGATTTGGGCAATATATGGTCCCGCATTATCGTGTAATCGGAACATTCCTTTATGACTGACCTATGATGGACGCTTTTCTGCAACCTCTTCATCAATGCTTTCAATTGACAACAATGTTTCTCAGCATTAAGGCGGCGAGCTGGCAGAAACGTTAGCACGCCGGGCGATAATGCTTTGTGGTATTTCGTCTGCCGCTACGATCTGAGTTCAAATTCCGCCGAGGTCGACTTAGCCTTTCATCCCTTCGTGGTCGATTAAATAAGTACCAGTTATGCACTGGGGTCGATATAATCGACTTAATCCGTTTGACTGTCCTTGTTTTTCCTCTCTGTGTTTAGCTCCTTCTGGGTAGTAAAGAAATAGGTATTTCGTCTGCCGTTACGTTCTGAGTTCAAATTCCGCCGGGGTCGACTTTGCGTTCCATCCTTTCGGGGTTGATAAATTAAGTACCAGTTGCATACAAGGTTCGATCTAATCGATTGGCCCCATGTCCAAAAAACTTCGGGTCTTGTACCTAGAGTTGAAAAGAATATTTCTCAGCATAAACTGATCTAGATTGGTTTCCTAATATCCGGCAACCTTCACATTCCAACCTAACACAACGTATAACTGTAGTGCTGGTTTGAGAGTGGATTCTCTTTTGTGATTAGGTGCTAAGAACAACCATCGTCTTTGTTGGATATGATTATAGAGAACCAGTTGTTTATCATTTGGGATAATTCTACCCAGGAAGGGTTCCGTAGTAAGTCTACTCTTCATTGACAAGCGGACGGCAAGACTTTGAGTAAATCAAATAGCTGTCAGATGATAAGGGACAGGCTGGCGATTTTTGGACACTTTTCCTAGTTGATGAAGAAGTTTCATGATGGAAGAGTAACTTTTATTGAACTGTTTTGCGACTTCTCTTGCAGTTTGCTTTAAATTTTCTTCCGGCTCAGTATTCAAAAGTTCAATATTGGAATATGCGAGAACGAATTTCCCGTGCGAAATTGGCCAAATCATCGTCGTTATATTCGGACACTGAAAGCTTCATTTCCATGCACAGAACAACTTATATTCGTTGCTGTTTCCATTGCCCTAAAGCCACCTTTGAATTCATACAACATAAAGTATTTGATATGAGTTTTATCTAAAATAATTTTAAAAGGGTAAAATCAATAAGAGTTTAACCCCTATTGTATCAATTACTCAACAAAAAAGTAAAAAAAAAAGACGGAAGCAAAAAAAAAAAAATTCAGAAATCAATAAATCAATGCTTATTTTTACGGTACGTAGTGAGAAAATACTCTCAAAATGATCTGTAAAGTAAACCGAGACTTCCTTTCCAGCATTATATTTTTGAGCGGGTTTATATTTAGTGAGTGAACGTTTCCTTGAAGTCTTTTGCTTCAGCCATATTGTTGATATCCTACTGTAGTCTGCGGTCGATCAATTCTTTGTGAGTAGAAATCTATATTCTCTATCTTTCTTTCTCTCTCTGCACACACACAGATACCTTTGGGCTTTGAAAATGTATACGCCAAAGGATAGTGGTGTATTATCACCAAAGAGAAGGCTGGGCAACTCGTGCCTTTCTTAAGAAGTCTCTTATACAACGGTGTTAGTTCCTGGATATCGAGTAAAAAGCATTGTCTTCTTTCTCTCGTCCTGAGAAATGTATTTAACCCGCGATTGACTCGTTGAAGAACCAAAACGAACAGCGCTAAAATTCACCAAAATAAAATAAAATTTTAAAAAATGTGGCACACCTTGTCAAACGTCCAATAGTTGCAGTATTTTGGCTGAAGCGGGGATGACCAATTTTGCGAACTTTCCAACATTTACGGTTAGGCAGACAGTCGAATTGGTCGATCCGTGTACAAAATACTTTATATCATGAATTCAAATTCCAATGAAGTCACTTTTACTTTTCGTCATACTAGGGTCATTAAAATGAATACCTGTTTCTTTACTACCCACAAGGGGCTAAACACAGAGCGGACAAACAAAGACAGACAAACGGATTAAGTCGATTATATCGACCCCAGTACGTAACTGGTACTTATTTAATCGACCCCGAAAGGATGAAAGGCAAAGTCGACCTCGGCGGAATTTGAACTCGGAACGTAATGGCAGACGAAATACCTATTTCTTTACTACCCACAAGGGGCTAAACATAGAAGGGACAAACAAGGACAGACATAGGTATTAAGTCGATTACATCGATCCCAGTGCGTAACTGGTACTTAATTTATCGACCCCGAAAGGATGAAAGGCAAAGTCGACCTCGGCGGAATTTGAACTCACAACGTAACGACAGACGAAATACCGCTAAGCATTTCGCCCGGCGTGCTAACGATTCTGCCAGCTCGCCACCGCGCCGTTAAAATGAATACCAGTTAACTAATAATATGGATATAACCGACCACAAACCCCTCGAACAATGTGGGGCCCTCTGACTAAATTAGAAACAGTTACTCTCTGTCGAAAGCAGTTATTATTACTCGTCGTAATTATCTCCTGCTTGTTGTTCATCTACTTTTGTTTTCCCCAACGTTCAATCAATAAACAGCTTGCAGTTTCGCTTTCAGATCTGTAACAATTACTGATCGAGTTATTCTTCTGATCAATTCCCATTCCTAAAGGTTCGCCAATGATGCTTGTTTGCTTGCATAATCATCATCGTCGTCATTATCAGAAATCCTGTACCTTCGCTACCTTTGGTAGTGAGGGAACATTCAACGCCTAATAATAACCTGCTCAGTATTTTTCCTGTTTGTTAGAGTCTCCCTTACTCCCCCACCACTTTTCCATTGTTTGTTCAGTTCAACCACAACCCCACCCCTCTTTTATGTCATCAAATTACACAGCGAGTTTATCACTTTCTTAATCTCTGCAGAATTGCTCTAACAACGAGTTTTTGTTTTATATTTACTCTCCCTCCCTCCCTCATTTATCCCACACATGTCACAATGACGTTTCGCTAATATCCTTTTCCAGAGCATCATCTCATGTTAACTTACATAAACACGCACACATTATCTCCTCTCTTTGTTAGATATTAGCGTCCCTCTTTCTCTCTATCTCTCTCTCTCTTTCTCTCTCTCTTTCTTTCTCTCTCTCTCTCTCTCTCTATCGTACCATGGAATTTTTCGTAGGATATCAGTTTTCTGCCAGTTTATTATATCTTTACATTACCTAAGATGCAAGTTTTATTTACGTACGTACACACGTATTTATCACCACGGACTATTTCATCTATCACAAAATATCTTCCGTCGTCTCTATTATAAGCTCCATCACCTACAACAACAGCAACAATAACGACATCAGCACTACTGGCAACAACACCACGACCATTGCAATCATTGACACGGCCATCATAACAACCATCAAAATCATCACCAGCAAAATCCCCCCTCCCTATTCTCAACGCCATCAACAGAAATTTAATTATTTATCAATTTATTAGAATATTCATTTATACCTTTTTCTATCAATTTATTAATCTTAAATCTTTTTTTATTGAAATAGGAAAAAGAACAAATACAAGCTGCTGCTTTATGGCGGCGTTTGAAAATACTCCTGTTATTCGGTTGTTTATATCATATTTTCAAACGTTCTAATTTCTAACTCAGAAATGCTAAAAAGCGTAGGCAAATACCCATGAAACTCAGCATTTGCTAGCTTGAATAGAAGTGCACGATGGATAAATTTAGCCTAGATTTGGCGCTGATATTACGGTAATCTCTATGACCCCGGGGCTTTATTGGGGCAAATCAGTCAATGTCGTTGACTGTATTTTAGTTAAAGAAAGGCGGTGAGCTGGCAGAATCGTTAGCACGCCGGGCGAAATGCTTAGCGGTATTTCGTCTGTCGCTACGTTCTGAGTTCAAATTCCGCCAAGGTCGACTTTGCCTTACATACTTTCGGGGTCGATAAATTAAATACTAGTTACGCACTGGGTTCGATGTGATCGACTTAATACCTATGTCTGTCCTTGTTTGTCCCCTCTGTGTTTAGCCCCTTGTGGGTAATAAAGAAATATGTATTTTAGTTAAAGCCAGAGTTGTCTCTCTTAGGTATTTCCAATTGATTACGGCTAAAGAACTAGAAACATGGATGTTTGGGAATCCGACAGGGGCAACACTGGACAGTTATGGTGTTTATACACCTTTTTACCATAAGAGAGAATTTTTGTTCACGGTAACTGCAATGAATATAGATATGGTTATATATAACTAGGTATATGTGTATGGGTGTATATATAGTTTATTATTATATTATTATTATTTTTTTTGTTTTGTTTTATATTTTATATTTTATATTTTATATTTTATATTTAATTGTTGATAGGTTTTTTTAGTTTATATAATGTTTATATATTGATTATATATGGATTATAGATAGGTTATATATGGATTATATACTTATTTTTTTCATTCATACTTTAATTATTTTAAAATTATTATTTTATATTTTAAATTATTGATTTTTTAGATTGGAAGTCCACCTGAAGATTGTCGATCAAGACAAGAAACGATTGTAGTCGCGGTTTTTTTGACTATTTATTAAAATTTTATGTATTGATTAAGTCTTTCTGTGTTTTTTTGCAAAATAGTGGTTTTGTCTCTAATAATATTATAATATTTTACTATAAAATCGATTTAATCCTAAATCTGATTTTTCCCTGTAAATTTGGATTTATTCCCTATATTTATTATTTATATAATATTGATAATTTTGTATATTGAGTGTAATACCTCAATTTCGTAAATTATGGATTTTACAGGTAAGATAGAACGCTGTTTTGGGATTCATCTTTGAAAGATATTCCTATTCCTTCTAGAAAGGAATTTATTTTGAAACTTGTTAATAATGTTAAGATTTTATTTCTAGAATTAAATGGAAAGCTTTTTACTATAATTTTTATTTATTTAATGATATTGATAGTAGGAATGATTATTTTACCTCTAAATTTAAATCTAGAAAGGAACCTCCATTTAATAAAGAATTACAATTACTGAAGATAGTATATGGAAGGTGGTAAAAAAATATTGAATTCCATAATACCCAAATAGAAATAATGAATATTTAAGGAATTTAGCAATTAAAATTAAAGATATGAGAAATATGGATGGTATTATAGTACAATCTGATAAAACAAGGAACTTATATAAATTAGATGTTAAATTATATGATAAACTATTAGGGAAAGAAATAATTAAAAATATAAATTGTTCCAGATGATATTCTTTATAATATTAATAAGGCCTCTAAAGTAGTAATGTTAAATATGAGTTGGATAATAAAACTGAACCTTATGTACCTTTGCACCCCAGAATTACTCTTAAAGACCATAAAGATAATTTTTATTCAGACCCTAAAGTTAGATAATTTGCCCATGTAAATCGGATCTAGGTAAATTAAGTAAATTTATTTTAGATAAATATTGATAAGTTAAATAAACTTAATTATTTAAAATTATGGTTTAGTAATAATAATACATTGAAATGGTTTAATAATATTAAAGATAAAATCGTTATAAATTATTCAAATAGATATATAGATAATTATTATTCTTCTATTAATGAAATTGTGTTAATAAAGCGCTTATTTTCGCAATGAATAAAGCGGGTATGTCACGGGGGAAGAAGTTAATGTAATTAAAATGGCTAGGAATCGCTAATTAAATATAAAAATAAATTATGGGCTAGGAATGATACTAGAGATTGTTTTGATATACCTATGGGAGCACCAGATTCTGCACAGGCTACTGATTTAGTAGGTATTTTTCTTTTATCTGAACTCCAATTAGAAAATCTTAAGATAGAGGGTGGTTTATATAGAGACGATCTTCTACTAGTTACAAAGAATTGTACTAATAGGAATCTAGAAGTATATAAGAAAAAACTATATAGTTTCTTTAAAAGATATGGTTAAGTATTACTATATATAAGGAGAATTATAATGTTAATTATTTAGATGTTAATTTTAATCTTATTACAGGTAAAACACAACCATATCATAAACTTAATGAGAACCTTAGATATATAAATGTTAATAGTAATCACCCATTTTCTATTAAAAAATCGTTGATTAATAATATAAGTAAACGTATTTCATTACTCTCTTATGTATATAGAGATTTTTAATAAACATGCTAATTATTATAATGAGGCCCTTAGAGGGGCAGGTTATAATAGGAATATTAAATTTTATAATATTAGTGATAAGATTTAATTGTTAATTTTCGAGATACTTCTAATAATAATTATAATTTTGTTAGTTTAGTGGTAAAAATAATAGATATTTTAAAAAAAATAATAAAAATGATAAAAAAAAAAAAAACAAAAATAAAATATAAATAAGAATAATAAAATAATATAAATATAATAATAATATAAATAAGAATATATAAATAAAAATAATTTAATAATATTATAATAATTATATTGATAAATTTAATAATATTAATAATTCCTTAAATGCTGTACATAGATATAATTCTGATAATAATTTTAATAAAATAAAGAATTATAAATATATTTATAATAATGATAATAATAATAAGGTAATAAAAAAAATTTGGTTAATAGTTCCTTATGGAGATCAAGTAAAAACGAATATTATTAAAGAGATTTTAGATGTTATAGAACTATTTATTAGAGATAATCGTAAATATAGAAACATTTTCTCTTTTAATAATTTTGGAGTTGGTTACTCTACCACTAATAATGTTGGTAACATTATTTCTTCATTTAATAAATATAAACTGAATAATTTTATAAAAAGAAATTATTTGATAATAATATTAATAATGATAAGACTTATATTAATTGTACATGTAGAGATAAATCTAATTGTATATTAAATAAATTGTGATATTAACGATGTAGTGTATAAATGTATAGTTACATTACATGATAATAACTTTAAGAATAATAATTACAAAAAAGCGGTTTATATAGGTTCTACTTCCTCAAAAATAAAACTAAGAATCGCACAACATATGAATCTTTTAAAAATAAAAACTTAATCAACTCAACCGGACTTAGTAAGTACATTTGGAGTCTTAAATCACTAAATATTAATTATAGTTTAATTTGGAAATAATTTGTAAAACTAAATCATATACTATAGGAGCTAATTGTTGTTATTTATGCTCTAATGAGTTTAAAGAAATTTTATTTTATAAGTATGATAATTTACTTAATACTGGTGAGGAGCGCAAAATAAATGCAGACATAAGTTACCTTACCTATATAATAAGTTTCATGATAAATAGCAATAATAGTTCCTTTTAGGTTACTTTAGTTTAGTTTAAATTAGTTTAGATATATATATTTTGGTTATGTTGTCTAGGCTTTAATATATAGTTTCTTTATTTATATTTCTTTGTTTTAATTAGTTCATTTTTAATGTATATTTTGGAGGATATATTTATATGTTTATGGGTGTATTTAGTGGTGTTTTTATTGAGTTTTGTATGTATGTGTGAATGTTTAAGATCCCTTTGTTTTTTGTTTTTTATTTGGTATGTTGAATTGACAGATTTTATTGGGTATTGTCTGTTATAATAAAGTACACACACCCATAACAAATATAAGTGCCCACTTCATTCGATGTACCTGGAATTGCATGTGAGCCTCGGCATATACACCTAACGGCCACTCCCGCCCCACATGGATAAATAAACACATACATCCCCAAAAATGGGCGTAATCCCATTCACACCAATTATATGTATACAATTATACACACTAGAATAATACATAACTAACCCAAATATACAGAACATACTAAAAATCACCAACTAACCACTATCACAAATGAAACCCACACCCATACATGACAAAAATTCCCCCCTCCATACCCAATTTACACCCACATAGTAATCCCAATATATTCATCCATATATGGACGTAAGTGCGTGAAGCACATGCACACAATTAATACGTACAACCCCCTAATACACACTTATATAAATACGTATTAAGCTCGACATCCACAGTGATAAGATTACACCACTCACACCCAGATGGGTGAATTGCACAACCAGGGAACGCACACACACACGTGTGCGTTTTTTGATTGTGCAATTCGCCCATATGCATGTATGCGGGCGCGATACATTGTTGCATATATCGAGCCCAAATAGCATGCATATGTACATGTGAGGGGTACACGCAAATGACGTGCGCGTGTACCCCCTGCATTTATACCCGTGCGTAATATACACATGGAGACTACCACACAGGTACAAATGTGTATAGTAATGGGAGCCCCATCACTACACTCAATGTATACTCTCACCCATCCGCACGGATGTGTAAGTGTATCTCCGGTGTATATGTTGAGGCTTATATGTAGCGTTGTGGAGGCGAATGTCGTTGAAATGTGAATGAATGGGTGGAGTTGGGAATTGTAACCGGGTGGTGGACTAGCGTTGCTTGGAATTGGGAATTGATTAGTGTGGTAGTGAGGTAGGCATCGGGAATAGGTTTGGGTTGCTGTAGGTTGTTTGTTAGAGCTGCTAGGGTGAGCTAAAGCTCATAAATGTATAATGATGTTTTTTCATGGTAGTTTTTTAAAGAATCCATTCATTATAAATTTTTTTACGTAGTGTTGGTTTGCTACGTGGATATAGTTTTTAGTTCCATTTATCTATTTCTCCATTCATAATTTAAATGACGTTTAATTTCTATGGCGCGTATTCTCTCTTTTTTTTACATAAGTTATTCTATGGTAACGTAATTTTGGTTTGTTTTTTTAACGGCTAAGAATTTAATTTCACTTCATTATTTGAAATTGACTTGTAGTATGTATTTTATTTATCCTTATGTCATATTGTTATTTTTGATATTCTGGTTAATTACGATGTATTTAATGTTGTTTTCATAGGAGTGTTTATGTATATGAGATTGTGTGTGAGTTTTTAGTTGTATATTTTATTTATCTGTATGAGTGTGTGTGTGTAAATATTGGTGTATATATCGAGTTTAGTGAGTATATATATGAGTATATGTGAGGGAGTATATGTATCTGTTGTGTTGTGTGTTTTTTGTGTGTGTGTGTGTTTGTGTGTGAATGTGTATAGGGTTTGTTATTTAGGTTTTGGAATGTATGTGTTAATTTGTCTGTGTGGGAGGGAGTGGGTTTTGGTGTATATTGAGGTTTATAAATTAGGATAGGTATGTGTATAAGTCGTGGGTCTGTGGTTTACGAGTGTGTATTTGTGTGTGAATGTTTAGTTTAGGGGGATTACTATATAGGTTGTTATATAGAGTTTAGCAAAGGGAGATTTTATCGTTATATGTTTTTATGAGTTTTGGTTTATCATGGTTTTAGGGAATTCGTGGTAATTTGTCTATTTTCGATGTTGGTTGTTTTATTACATTGTTTCATTCATAATTTTTGAGTGGTGTTCGTTTTGCCACGTGAATGACCGGGGTGGTGGACTAGCGTTGCTTGGAATTGTGAATGTAATAGTGTAGTAGTGAGGTAGGCATAGAGAATGGGTTTGGGTTGCTGCAAGTTGTTTGTTAGAGCTGCTAAGGTGAGCTAAGGCTCATAGATGTAATAATGATTTTTCATGGTAGTTTTTTAAAGAATCCATTCATAATAAATTGTTTTTAAGTAGTGTTGGTTTGCCACGTGGATATAGTTTTTAGTTCCATTTTCTATTTCTCCATTCATAATTTAAATGACGTTTACTTTCCATGGCGCGTATTCTTTTTTTACATAAGTTATTTCTATGGTAACGTAATTTTGGTTTGGATTTTTTTAACGGCTAAGAATTTAATTTCACTTCATAATTGACATGAATTGTAAGTATGTATTTTATTTATCCTTATGTCATATTGTTATTTTTGATATTGGTTAATTACGATGTATTTAATGTTGTTTTCATAGGTGTGTTATGTATATGAGATTGTGTGCGAGTTTTTAGTGTATAATTTATTTATTGTATAGTGTGGGTGTGTAAATATTGTGTTTGTATATATCGAGTTTAGTGAGTATGTATATGCGTATATGTGAGGGAGTATATGTATCTGTTGTGTGGTGTGTTTTGCGTGTGTGTGTGTTTGTGTGTGAATGTGTATATGGGTTTGTTATTTAGGTTTTGGGATGTATGTGTTAATTGTCTGTGTGGGAGGGAGTGGGTTTTGGTGTATATTGAGGTTTATAAGTTAGTATAGGTATGTGTATAAGTCGGGGTCTGTGGTTTACGAGTGTGTATTTGTGTGTGAATGTTTAGGTTAGGGAGATTGTTATATAGGTTGTTATAGAGTTTAGCAAAGGGAGATTTATCGTTATATGTTTTAGGAGTTTTGGTTTATCATGGTTTTTTTAGGAATTTGTGGTAATTGTCTATTTTCGATGTTGTTGGTGTTTTATTACATTGTTTCATTCATAATTTTTGAGTGGTGGTGTTCGTTTTGCCACGTGAATAACCGGGAGGTGGACTAGCGTTGTTTGGAATTGTGAATGGAATAGTGTAGTAGTGAGGTAGGCATAGAGAATGGGTTTGGGTTACTGCAAGTTGTTTTTTTACATAAGTTATTTCTATGGTAACGTATTTTGGTTTGATTTTTTTAACGGCTAAGAATTTAATTTCACTTCATAATTTGACACTGAATTGTAAGTATGTATTTTATTTACCTTTATGTCATATTGTTATTTTTGATATTCTGGTTAATTACGATGTATTTAATGTGTTTCATAGGAGTGTTTATGTATATGAGATTGTGTGCGAGTTTTTAGTTGTATAATTTTATTTATCTGTATGAGTGTGGGTGTGTAATATTGTTGTATATATCGAGTTTAGTGAGTATGTATATGCGTATATGTGAGGGAGTATATGTATCTGTTGTGTGTGTGTGTTTTGCGTGTGTGTGTGTTTGTGTGTGAATGTGTATATGGGTTTGTTATTTAGGTTTTGGGATGTATGAGTTAATTTGTCTGTGTGGGAGGGAGTGGGTTTTGGTGTATATGGAGGTTTATAAGTTAGTTTAGGTATGTGTATAAGTCGTGGGTCTGTGGTTTACGTGTGTGTTTGTGTGTGAATGTTTAGGTTAGGGGGATTACTATATAGGTTTGTTATAGAGTTTAGCAAAGGGAGATTTTATCGTTATATGTTTTTTAAGAGTTTTGGTTTATCATGGTTTTTTTTAGGGAATTCGTAGTAATTTGTCTATTTTCGATGTTGGTTGTTTTATTATATTGTTTCATTCATAATTCTTGAGTGGTGTTCGGTTTGCCACGTGAATTTTATTTTTAATTCCATTTATTCCATTTTCCATTCATTAATTTAGAGATGTTCGTTTCCAGAGCGGTTATACTTTTTATATATATGTTAAGTTCCTTGGTAAAGTAATTTTGTTTGGTGTATATGTTGAGGCTTATATGTACTTGTGGGTGTGTGAGTGGGGTGGGAGTTTTTATTTGTTATGGGTTGTGGTTTACGAGTGGTTTTGTGTGTGAATGTATAGGTTAAAGGAATTGCTATATAAGTATGTTTTAGTGTTTAGTAAAGAGAGGTTTTATCATTTCTGTTTTGTGAGTTTTAGCTTATCATGGTAGTTTTATAAAAGAATCCATTCATAATTTTGTGTTTATTTGTCTGTGTGGGGTTGAGTGGGTTTTTGGAGTATATGTTGAGGTTTATATGTATGTATTGGTATGTGTAAGTGGTGTGGGTATTTGTATATGTCGTGGGTGTGTGGTTTACGTGTGTGTATTTGTGTGTGAATGTTTAGGTTAGGGGGATTGCTATATAGGTTTGTTATAGAGTTTAGAAAGGGAGATTTTATCATTATATGTTTTTATGAGTTTTGGTTATCATGGTAGGTTTGATAAGGAATTTGTAGTAATTTGTGTCTATTTGCGATGTCTGTTGTTTTATTGCATTGTTTCATTCATAATTTTTAAGTAGTGTTCGTTTTACCAAGTGAATATAATTTTTAATTCCATTTATTCCATTTCTCCGTTCATAGTTTTGAGTGATGTCCGTTTTCTAGAGCGTGAATGTGGGTTGTATGTGTGTGTGTGTGGGAGTATGAATAAGTATTGTGTTGAAGTATTTAGCTATTTTATTTATTTATAGTTGCCTAGACATTTTTATGTGTATGTATAGGGATATATATATAGGTGTGTGATTTAGTGTATGTAGTTAGATATGGTTATATATAATTAGGTATATGTGTATGGGTGTATATATAGTTTATTATTATATTATTATTATTTTTTTTGTTTTGTTTTATATTTTATATTTTATATTTTATATTTTATATTTTATATTTAATTGTTGATAGGTTTTTTTAGTTTATATAATGTTTATATATTGATTATATATGGATTATAGATAGGTTATATATGGATTATATACTTATATTTTTTCATTCATACTTTAATTATTTTAAAATTATTATTTTTATATTTTAAATTATTGATTTTTTAGATTGGAAGTCCACCTGAAGATTGTCGATCAAGACAAGAAACGATTGTAGTGGCGGTTTTTTTGACTATTTATTAAAATTTTATGTATTGATTAAGTCTTTCCTTGTTTGTTTTGCAAAATAGTGGTTTTGTCTCGAATAATATTTTATATATATATATATATATATATATATATATTATATCTATATCTAGTATATATATATATATACATTATGTAAAATATGTTACGGAAACAAAATATAAAATATAAAAAAAACAAATACACGTGAATGTAAGGGTAAAAATGAAAAATCACGAAAATGCACATTGCAAATAAAAAAAGGCTATTTATGACCGGTAACGACAAATATATACATTTAGATTGACTGAGGTAGTATACGAGTCATAAAGTCATTATTATGAGATGAGTATAAGATGAAAATAAAGTTAGAGAACAAAACGGACCATGGTTTTACGCAAAGCTATTCATCGTTATATATATATCTATATATATATATATATATATATCTATATATATATATATATATTATAAATTGAATATATCTCATTTATATGACCCTATCGTCGAAATTGATTCTTAAGTATATCATTATGTACTTAAATATATACATATACGCGCACACACACACACATATATAAGTGCGTGCGTGCGCGTGTGTATAGGCGCATGACTCTGGGGTTTGAACATCGGGCCCTCAATCGTGAAGTAGTGAATTCGAATCAATTCGGACAAAGCTGTGTACTGTGTTCTTGAGCAAGACGCTTTATTTCATGTTGCTCCAGCTGCAGGAATGAGCTGCAACATCACTGGTGCCAACCTATATCGCCCTCTGCCTTTCCCTTGGATAACATCAGTGGTGTGAAGAGGGGAGGCTGGTATGCATGGATGACTACTGGTCTTCCAGAAACAACCTTGCCCGAACTTGTGCCTCGGAGGATAAACTTCTAGGTGCAATGTGCAATCCTATGGTCATACATACATACATACATACATACATACATACATACACACACACACATACACACACACACACACACACACACACACACACACACACACACACACACATATATATATATATTGTGTAATTAAAACAAATTTAACTTTTTAACGTGCGGAGAATAATTTTATCCTACGTGTGTATGTATGAAAAATAGAAAGACACGTTTCACAGAATAAATGTGTCACTGGTTTAGGTTTTTTCAAAGTTTTATGGAATTTCTTCACATTTCTTCACATTTTTCCTTATTTAAAACCATGAGCGGCTTAATGATTTCATACATGCATATATCACACAAATATAATATACATACATATACATATATGTATAAGTATATATTATATATATATATATATATATATATATATATATATATATATACACATATATATATATATACATATATATATATATATATATATATATATTATATATATATATATATATATATAATATACATAATTATATATATAATATATATATATATATATATATGTAGGTATCAGTTAGAGGGGTTTAGTACCTCTAAGGGATAATTAAATCCAGAGTCGCTCCTGGTTATTACCTGGGTAGGTACAGTCTTTTGTAAGATTGTACGGTAGCAGGTGGTTCGGTTGGTAAACCGTAGTTTAGGTTATATTAGAGAAGAAAATGGATGTAGTAACAAGGGGAAACTCGTAATCCCAAACTTAAATACTCATCTATATAATTCTAATTAACTGGGAAACACCTTAAACACTTACACATAAATTGTCACCCCGTAAACCCACTCGCCCCCACATTCCATAATAATACACTTTGCACATACATACGGCCCCTTCTAGCACTAATAACTTCCTAAACTGTTGCAATAATATATATATAATATATATATATATATATATATACATATCTTGTATCTTTTACTTTTATCACTCATTAGACTGCGGCCATGCATTTAAATGTTGAAGTGAATCTAACGGTTTGCGTGTTTTTAAATGGCTTATAAACACCTTCCACGCTGCAATTGTTTTCCTTCCCGCACACTTTATCAGATCAGGTCACTTGCTATGCAAGTACATCTCCGTAATAATAAATTTCCACAAACTGAATATTGATTATTTACATTATTACATTATTCCAAAATTTGAAATATTTATATTTAACTCTAATTAATAAATATTATTATGCTTATTAAAGAAATTATACCTGGTTTCATACATATGCCAGAAACTACTCTCCCTTATTTTTATTTCTTTATTCTTTTATTCTGACATGCAACGTAATTCAAAAAAGTGCAATTGCAATAAATAAGAATAGACACTTTATAAAAACACTCTTGCCCTTCGTGTTTTGGTTGCAAGGAGCAGTGATGCTGGTTTTTCTTTTTTCTTTCATAAATAGTAAATTGGCATTTTAAGAAAATTAAAGTTTTCTTTAAAAACATTCAATTTAACAAATATTGATTATTTTCTTCTTAGATTATTCTAGAATTTGAAATGTTTTCTTTTTTTAAATTCTAATTAGTAAATATAATGTGCATAATAAAGTTTTTGTATCATGCGTATAAATAAAACTACCTGCCCTGTTATTTTATTTCATTACACACACACACACACGCAAGTTCAAGTATGGATGTGTGGTTAAGAAGCACACTTTTCAGTCACCTGGTTTTGAGTTTCATGGCAGGGTACTTTAATCCTAGAGCAAACAATGCCTAGTAAATGAATTTGGCACACGGAAACTGACTGGAAGCTCATTATACACACATACACACACACAGACACACACACAGACACAGATACACACACACACACACACACACACACACACAACACACACACGTGTGTTGTCAACGGGCGTTGGATTGTTTACAGACCGATAGATAGGTACAACTTCTGAAAAAAATGTAGGTAGGAACGATTTGTTCGACTAAAACCCTGCAAAGCGTTGCCCTAGTGTGGCTGCAGTCCAATGACTAAAGCAAAGAAAAGATAAAAGAGGGAGGGTGCGTCTCCTCCGTGACCGGGAGATTCGCCTCTCCTCCCTCATTCCTAGGATCCTTCGGTGAGCACCCATTGTTTCTCACTTTCTTCTTTGAGGAGTCCTCCGTCTCCTCGGCGGCCTTCGTTCCTTCTACAGATCTCTCAATCAACTGTTCCAGGACTTTGCTTTGTTCCTGAGGACAGTTTTTTCTTTATATGGCCAGGCTCCAGGCACCGATGACACCTGGTGGGGGGGGGCAACCCTAAAAAATCACGGGATACCTACACCTGGCTATTTAAAAAAAATGTGGCATAACCAGATTCATGAGTGATTGGGTCCACAGGGTCAAAACAGCTTTTGACCCAACCGAATCAGCCGCAGGAAGAATTTTAACATTAAGGAGCCTGGCACCGCTGCTACCCAGACTCCGACGGATAGCAACCTCTATCTACTGGGGTTCAATTCCGGGTGACAAACGACAGACCCTTGTCACTTGTTTTCCCACAATAAGTGGGAAGAAGCAAAATTTCTTTACCCTCAAAGGGCTGGCTCGCAAAACTGCGAGCCCCCTCTGGGGTGTCAAACAGTACCCTCACCGTTTCATATTTGACACCCCCAGAGATATACTTAATGGTTGGCAGATGTTCCGCCAACTCAAGCTCAATCATCTGCTTGGAGAAGACGGCAATGGTGTCGAGAACCTTCGAATACGTTCTCAACACTACCGTCCTCTCCTCCTGCTGTCTGAGCCACTCCTTAGGTGGGACAATCTCCCACTCTACAATCTTATCCGCATTTTTGGCCATGTTTTAAATTAAAAAGTAAAAAGTCCAAAAGCATTAAAAATAGGTTTATATTTTGCAATAGAATATGCCTCTTTGATAACGCGCTGATTATAGGTTGCATTGTCCCTGAATTTATAGAGGGGAGATCCCA
>NC_042998.1:36309216-36317705 GCF_006345805.1 Octopus sinensis
TCCCTGCCACAGCGAAAGCCATGCTGATTTGCATTTAGGAGTTTGTGGGTCTCCAGGAAGTCAGCTATCCTTGATCTTAACACTCTTTCAAACACTTTAATGATGTGGGAGGTGAGTGAGATTGGGCGCTAGTTGTGTGCGAAGGATCTGTTTCCTTGTTTGAAAACCGGGATGACTGACTGGGATAGAAACTGTTTCGGTATATAACCTGCGTCTAACGAATTTCTCCAGAGGTTGGTCAGAGGGACTGCAAGTTGGTGTCTACCATTCCTTCAGGAGACTAGCGGGGAATCTATCAGGGCCTACAGCAGAGTAGTATTGACCTCATTTATTGCTGCTACGATGTCAGTGGCAGTGAAGGTTATGCCTGAGATTTTATGTTGGGAGTCACACTTCGTTCGCTTCTCTTACGTCAATATCATTGGGAACACTAAGACAGAGCAGTATTGTTTCTGCAGTATTTCTCTGCCATTTCTTTAGCATCGTGTTGGGGAATGCCGTTATCATCAATCAATGACCCCAATGGGTGAGACAGTGGTTCTATGCTTATTTGCATAAGAATAGAACACTTTTGGGTTCTGTTTTATGATTTTGATTACCCACTGTATATGTATATATATATTTATATAAAAGGGCTTAGTAAAATAATTACTACTTTGCCGCATACTGAACTCATTAGAAATAGCAGCTAAAAAACTTTTTTAAAAGCTATTTCTAATACTTAAAGAAAATCTCTCTCATTATAGTGTTTGCTTAATTCAACTCACAAAAGTTTGGGGGTAAGGACATCGAAAAATCAATGCTAAGGTTATTTGAGAACGTACGTTTCAAGATTAGTCAAAACAACACTTCTATCACATCAGCTCAGAAATTCCTTGGTTTGGATTTGGAAACACTGAAAATAGAACATACCCCTTCGAAGATCTGCTCGTAACTAACAGTGCCAACAAATTCAAAAGCAAGCGAAGAATCTCTGTTCTCTCTTCTCCCTCTTTTCCACCAGCGTGGGTTAAAATCATCAAACACTATGGCTTATTTCGGTAAAATCCGAAGCATTAATCAGAGGGAGATTAATTATAATTTCAACAATTGAGGGCAAAATTAATTAATTATTAATCAATTTCACCAAGTGTTCAGTATGCAAAGGGACCATTCAAGGCGAATTCAAATTATTACATTATATAAAAGGGCTTAGTAAAATAAATTACTTTGCCGCATACTGAACTCATTAGAAATAGCAGCTAAAAACTTTTTTAAAGCTATTTCTAATACTTAAAGAAAATCTCTCTCATATATAGTGTTTGCTTAATTAACACTCACAAAAGTTTGGGGAAGGACATCGAAAAATCAAATGCTAAGGTTATTTGAGAACGTACGTTTCAAGATTAGTCAAAACAACACTTCTATATCATCAGCTCAGAAATTCCTTGGTTTGGATTTGGAAACACTGAAAATAAGAACATACTCTTTCGAAGATCTGCTCGTAATAACAGTGCCAACAAATTCAAATAAGCAAGCGAAGAATCTCTGTTCTCCCCTTTCCACCAGCGTGGGTTAAAATCATCAAACACTATGCTTATTTCGGTAAAATCCGAAGCATTAATCAGAGGGAGATTAATTATAATTTCAACAATTGAGGCAAAATTAATTAATTATAATCAATCAATTCACCAAAGTGTTCAGTATGCAAAGGGACCATTCAAGGCGAATTCAAATTATTACATTATATAAAGGGCTTAGTAAAATAAATTACTTTGCCGCATACTGAACTCATTAGAAATAGCAGCTAAAAACTTTTTTAAAGCTATTCTATAATACTTAAAGAAAATCTCTCTCATATATAGTGTTTGCTTAATTCAACTCACAAAAGTTTGGGGGTAAGGACATCGAAAAATCAAATGCTAAGGTTATTTGAGAACGTACGTTTCAAGATTAGTCAAAACAACACTTCTATCATCAGCTCAGAAATTCCTTGGTTTGGATTGGAAACACTGAAAATAAGAACATACCCTTTCGAAGATCTGCTCGTAACTAACAGTGCCAACAAATTCAAATAAGCAAGCGAAGAATCTCTGTTCTCCCTTCCTCCTTCCACCAGCGTGGGTTAAATCATCAAACACTATGCTTATTTCGGTAAAATCCGAAGCATTAATCAGAGGAGATTAATTATAATTTCAACAATTGAGGGCAAAATTAATTAATATTAATCAATTTCACCATGTTCAGTATGCAAAGGGACCATTCAAGGCGAATTCAAATTATTACATTAATAAAAGGGCTTAGTAAAATAAATTACTTTGCCGCATACTGAACTCATTAGAAATAGCAGCTAAAAAACTTTTTTTTTAATTAATTAATTTTGCCCTCATTGTTGAATTATAATTAATCTCCTCTGATTAATGCTTCGGATTTTACCGAATAAGCATAGTGTTTGATGATTTTAACCCACGCTGGTGGAAAGGGGAGAACAGAGATTCTTCGCTTGCTTATTTGAATTTGTTGGCACTGTTAGTTACGAGCAGATCTTCGAAAGGGTATGTTCTTATTTTCAGTGTTTCCAAATCCAAACCAAGGAATTTCTGAGCTGATGATAGAAGTGTTGTTTTGACTAATCTTGAAACGTACGTTCTCAAATAACCTTAGCATTTGACTTTTCGATGTCCTTACCCCCAAACTTTTGTGAGTTGAATTAAGCAAACACTATATATGAGAGAGATTTTCTTTAAGTATTAGAAATAGCTTTAAAAAAGTTTTTTAGCTGCTATTTCTAATGAGTTCAGTATGCGGCAAAGTAATTTATTTTACTAAGCCCTTTTATATAATGTAATAATTTGAATTCGCCTTGAATGGTCCCTTTGCATACTGAACACTTGTGAAATTGATTAATAATTAATTAATTTTGCCCTCAATTGTTGAAATTATAATAAATCTCCCTCTGATTAATGCTTCGGATTTTACCGAAATAAGCATAGTGTTTGATGATTTTAACCCACGCTGGTGGAAAGGGGAGAACAGAGATTCTTCGCTTGCTTATTGAATTTGTTGGCACTGTTAGTTACGAGCAGATCTTCGAAGGGTATGTTCTTATTTTCAGTGTTTCCAAATCCAACCAAGGAATTTCTGAGCTGATGATAGAAGTGTTGTTTTGACTAATCTTGAAACGTACGTTCTCAAATAACCTTAGCATTTGATTTTTCGATGTCCTTACCCCCAAACTTTTGTGAGTTGAATTAAGCAAACACTATATATGAGAGAGATTTCTTTAAGTTTAGAAATAGCTTTAAAAAAGTTTTTTAGCTGCTATTTCTAATGAGTTCAGTATGCGGCAAAGTAATTTATTTACTAAGCCCTTTTATATAATGTAATAATTTGAATTCGCCTTGAATGGTCCCTTTGCATACTGACACTTGGTGAAATTGATTAATAATTAATTAATTTTGCCCTCAATTGTTGAAATTATAATTAATCCCCCTCTGATTAATGCTTCGGATTTTACCGAAATAAGCATAGTGTTTGATGATTTTAACCCACGCTGGTGGAAAGGGGAGAACAGAGATTCTTCGCTTGCTTATTTGAATTTGTTGGCACTGTTAGTTACGAGCAGATCTTCGAAAGGGTATGTTCTTATTTTCAGTGTTTCCAAATCCAAACCAAGGAATTTCTGAGCTGATGATAGAAGTGTTGTTTTGACTAATCTTGAAACGTACTTTCTCAAATAACCTTAGCATTTGATTTTTCGATGTCCTTCCCCCAAACTTTTGTGAGTTGAATTAAGCAAACACTATATATGAGAGAGATTTTCTTTAAGTATTAGAAATAGCTTTAAAAAAGTTTTTTAGCTGCTATTTCAATGAGTTCAGTATGCGGCAAAGTAATTTATTTTACTAAGCCCTTTTATATAATGTAATAATTTAATTCGCCTTGAATGGTCCCTTTGCATACTGAACACTTGGTGAAATTGATTAATAATTAATTAATTTTGCCCTCAATTGTTGAAATTATAATTAATCTCCCTCTGATTAATGCTTCGGATTTTACCGAAATAAGCATAGTGTTTGATGATTTTAACCCACGCTGGTGGAAAGGGGAGAACAGAGATTCTTCGCTTGCTTATTTGAATTTGTTGGCACTGTTAGTTACGAGCAGATCTTCGAAAGGGTATGTTCTTATTTTCAGTGTTTCCAAATCCAAACCAAGGAATTTCTGAGCTGATGATAGAAGTGTTGTTTTTGACTAATCTTGAAACGTACTTCCTCAAATAACCTTAGCATTTGATTTTTCGATGTCCTTACCTTAACCCAACTTTGTGAGTTGAATTAAGCAAACACTATATATGAGAGAGATTTTTCTTTAAGTATTAGAAATAGCTTTAAAAAAGTTTTTTAGTCTGCTATTTCTAATGAGTTCAGTATGCGGCAAAGTAATTTATTTTACTAAGCCCTTTTATATAATGTAATAATTTGAATTCGCCTTGAATGGTCCCTTTGCATACTGAACACTTGGTGAAATTGATTAATAATTAATTAATTTTGCCCTCAATTGTTGAAATTATTAATAATCTCCCTCTGATTAATGCTTCGGATTTTACCGAAATAAGCATAGTGTTTGAGATTTTAAACCCACGCTGGTGGAAAGGGGAGAACAGAGATTCTTCGCTTGCTTATTTGAATTTGTTGGCACTGTTAGTTACGAGCAGATCTTCGAAAGGTATGTTCTTATTTTCATGTTTCCAAATCCAACCAGGAATTTCTGAGCTGATGATAGAAGTGTTGTTTTGACTAATCTTGAAACGTACGTTCTCAAATAACCTTAGCATTTGATTTTTCGATGTCCTTACCCCCAAACTTTTGTGAGTTGAATTAAGCAAACACTATATATGAGAGAGATTTTTCTTTAAGTATTAGAAATAGCTTTAAAAAGTTTTTTAGCTGCTATTTCTAATGAGTTCAGTATGCGGCAAAGTAATTATTACTAAGCCTTTTATATAATGTAATAATTTGAATTCGCCTTGAATGGTCCCTTTGCATACTGAACACTTGGTGAAATTGATTAATAATTAATTATTTTGCCCTCAATTGTTGAAATGTATATATTATATATATAGATATATTATATATATATTATATATTATATATAATATATATATATATAAATATATATATAATATAATATATAGATATATATATACATATAAACATACATATATATATATACATATATATATATATATATATGTATTTATACATACATATATATGTATATGTACATATAAAAAATACAGATATATATTTTATGTATATATATACATGTATTATATATAAATATAATGCATGGATATATATATATATATTATATAATATAATATATATATATAATAATATATATATGTATATATATGTATAACTATGTTAATATCGAATTACAAATACGTATATATTACGTTTATATGTATACTTATATCTATATATACGTATATCTATCTATCTTTCTCTCTCTCTCTCTCTCTATCTATCTATCTATGGGTTTTCTAGTTCATGCTTACTATTCACCCTATTATTACCCTCTCTCCGGTTGTTATGCAGGTGAAATACATTTAATCAGTCGAGCATTTAAAAACCTTACTTAGATACACGGTAAAGAATATGAACTAATGCTACTTGATGATCAATATTATTTCTTCTAGGATGGCTTTAGTTCGGCAAAGTCGTTATTACGTCTACGTAAAGGGAAAACGGGTATGTACCACGTTGGCTCGTTAAGAAGTCTGTTTCTGGAAATGATTCCTGGAAAATAAAATAAGTGTTATCTTTTGTAACTGTGCAATGGAATCATATCCAAAGATAATTATTTCTAAAGCTCTGGTTTTCCTGTAGGGGAAAACTTAGGCTATAGACTCTTTCGTCTGATAAATTATTTATTGCTGGTACTAATTTCGTTATCTAGTTTGATCAAATGGTATCGTGATTTCGACGAAAATACAATCATGAACCCAAACGAAGACTGCAGCGTAGTGCAGTATTTTAATTTATAGTATTTGGACATTTACATTAAGGTATTTTAACCAAAGCGTTGCTATTTTGCACAGTTTCCCCTGATTGCTGAAAAGAAGAATGAAAAAAAGAATGTTTGAATTTTGCTGGTAAGTACTGAATGTAATATCTACGAAAAATGATAGGCGTAAATATTGGAGGGAAAGGAAGAGAAGAGCTTTCTGAAAAAATATATTATAATGATGTTCCTTGTTTTACTGACGTTACATTCAAGATAATTTTCGATGGCAGGCGACGGCTTTGATATATAAGAGAAATAAAATAGGATGGTGTAATATGCCAAAATCACAAACCTGATTACAGCAGCATGCATTTCAGGATATTGCAGCTTCAGAAATATTAATTTCCTTTTGCAAGCATTCAACTACAGAATTATGTTGAAACTGGAGACAGAGATAAAGTACTTAGGGTGGTGAAAGTTCAGTCGATTCCAACCCAGTGATCAGTTACTATCAAATTTTACAAGTATCAGGAATAACTCAGTGTAATTTAATTAATTAATTAATTAATTAATTAATTAATTAATTAAATATTTATTTTTATAAATTAGGTGGAGAAGATGTGGTGCTGAAGATTTACAAAATACAAGGTCACTGTATGTAACATGATAGCATCTTTACCGTCTCATGTTTCTTGAATATTTAACACTTGTAATTCATTGTTTGAATTAGTGATGGCATTACTGCTCGTGGAGGTTATGTACTGACTGACCTGACAGAATTTTCTAGTTGAAGGAACCATAAATATGCATATTATCAATAAAAGAAGCCCCCCAAAAATGTACGTAAGTGATTTGAGATGATTTTTCCAAGTAGCAAATGCTTTATTTTAGACGTGATTTACGAAACTTTTATCCGCAACCAGGCATCATTCGAAACAGCTGAACGACCGCCTTTTATTTCGTCCCAAATATTAAAGCAATTCTTTAATATGTGTTGTTGTGGGTGATAAGAGCTGAATGCGTCAAGGGTCAGAAGCACTTGTTGCAAAATGTCATTAGCTTAAAACTGGTAGTTACCCGACTGGGTTGGCTGATTTTAAATACGGAAAGAATTATAGCAACTGGACGTGATATAGAAAGGGGTGAGCATATATCTATCAGGCAGGTATCCTGTTACGTAAGATTACTAATTGATGCGGAGAGTTCAGAAATGTTTCGTATTGGAGCCTAGAAAAATTGAGCGCATTGCGGCCGTGGGCGCTTGTATTCTTAATAGAAGACGGAGGACAGTCGAAAACTAATGACTGGTTGTAGAAGTTCAAAGAGCATTAGAAAGATGAGATATAGTTACAAGAATGAATATGAGAAATTTTGAGGTTGAATAACCAGAAACATTTGTTACTATTGTGTAGATGAGAGAAAATGATATTTGGAGAGATTTTACGAAGACATCAATGTTGGAAAGATGTTTGGTTATACAGTATAGCATGGATTGCAGGAAAATGTTAGAACTAGGGGTTAAACGAGATGTGTCTCAAAGAGGAAATGTTTGGGTAGTTTGTGCATTTATAAAACGGTTTTGCGAGTATTGGACTAAAATTTGCAAACTTTGGTGTAAAGAAAAAATTGTCCACCGATTACTGCTGGTTAATTAGTATAAGCAACAGATATGGTTGTCTGAGAAGTCGGGTGGTGGAAAATAGGATACCAAGAAGTATAAATATTATTACTCAAGCTCAGTTATAATATAAACTAAATATCTTTGAAATCAAAATTATATATATATATATATATCAACAACATTGAGGAACGGCCCCGATAGGCCATTCGACCCACTAGAAAGAGCAGCCAAGACTCAAACCGCTAAATAGTAGTAATTCAGAAATTAAAGGAAAATTAAAAAACATTTACACTATTTATCTTTAGAAAATGCATTGTTTCGACGTTCTTTATGGCAAACCACCTAATTAAAAAATTAAATTAAATTTAATCAAGTCATCGGTAAAGAAGCCAGGAGGAATAGATATACACGAGGCAGCAGCATTTGTGCCTCGGGAAATATACCCTAAATTTTCAAAACCACCGCCGTAATCGCGCCAACTTATCACATATATATATATATATATATATATATATATATATAATATATATATATATATATGTATGTATGTGTGTGTGTGTGTGTTTAATTTGAACGGAACATAATACCTTGAAAATTATAGAGAGTAGAAAGAAGTTAGCAGTTTACGTTTTGTCTGAATGCTACTCATATTACAAAAAAAAACCCATCTACAACCATGCACATAACACATAAACACAAATACATACATACATGCATTTATATATATATGTAAACACACGTACACACACACACATATTATACAAAGCATTTCTAGTAACACACAATTGGCACCACCAACACATTTTTAACATCATTAAAACAAATTTGTCAATCATAAAACAAATTGAAAAATTAAAAAATATACATAACTAATCAA
>NC_042998.1:36317805-36320305 GCF_006345805.1 Octopus sinensis
GACATTAGTGACCCTAATAAACCCATCAAGAGCTGTATGGGATGTAATAATCTTTCTCTAATGTTGTCCACGATTTATGGGAGCATATCTGCAGCCCCGCACCTCAAGTGCGACCTGTTCCTCTTTGTGTGTAGGAGTTGAGCTTTGTAGAGTTAGTAGTTTTAGAAAAAGGGATTTCCTAGCTCTGAAGAAGGCCAATCTTTGAGGTGCTATCTTTTCTATATTGATTTTCGTTCCTTAAAATAGAATATCAGTGATCGTGAGGACTAGATTTTGTAGCAACGTTCTTTAAGGATTCTAGACGCATGTTGTACATTTAGAGTAGACGAGAATGACCACATTGGGAGACATATTCAAGTGCTCTGCTCGTTGATTTAATATAGATCCCGTGTTTGCAGGACTTGCCTACAGTTTGAAACTTAAATTGATAAACCCTAAGAAAGGCTAAAATCGTCTGTTGTCCTAACCGAACTTGAACATAAAAGTTTGGTTGGAAATTAAAGAACTGATATCGGCACACATATATACGCAGATACACAGAGTCACATAAACACATACACGCACATACACACACTCACATACACATACACACACACGCGTATTATTTGGGACATTTTCGGTGTTCACATTTAGTTTTATGAATGATTGTCTTACCATATTCGTCTTTTATGTGTAATATGAAACGAAAACGTTTCTGTGCCAAGATTTTCGAGAGCTTCTCAGTCTCATCTTGTGAATGATATGTCAATGTTAGATGTGTTTCATTAATGCATTTTTGAAATAAGCAGTAATAACCATGGAAATCCACACCACTGCTTAGCGCTGGCACCTCGTGTTTTGTTTATGCCGAGTCGCTAAATAGCACGACCAGTTATTGAACGATGACGGTAATATCAAAAGTAGGACCTGTCTCTTGTGTCAGCTCGCAGCGTCTACCTTTCCGCTCTCTGTTGCTGAGAAGAAGATAACATCACCAAACTGCATGCATCCTACGAGAAATTTTCTCCCTGAAATTTTCTCTAGCGAGAAATTTTGTCCCTGACAAAGTACAAGGAATAACTTTCTTACGGGTTCGAATATCCCTGAAGCATATTTGAACTGGTAACAAGTGTATGAAAACAAATGTTCACCTGTTAATGCCAAGTTTTTGTAATCATTGTTTACGCTACCTATATGTGGATGTCTTTGTCTCTTACTATTTATAGTTTCCATTGCTAATGTATTTCCTTTTGTGGCATCCTATATAAAACAGAGCTTTCGCAAATAATGGTTTTCTCTCTGGATTTGGTTCGTGCTCTACATTGTAATGTACAGCAATGATGTCTTCTTGTAAGTGCATGAACAGCCGACGGCAGCAGTCATTCGTGTGCATCCGTTCCTATATAAAATTCCTCAAAAGGTTTATTAATAGCAAAATACAAACCCAAATTATCAACAAAAGCAGAGGATCAATGCAAAGCAGTAGAAAAATAACTTTGGAATAATAGTTCATTCAACTGTAGAAATCTGTTCATCATGATTTACTTGTAATATCGTTCACATAGTGTTTTGTACTACAAAATAAATATACATGTATGTATGTATGTATGTATGTATGTATGTATGTATGTATGCATGTATGTATGTATGTATGTATGTATGTATGTATGTATAAACACTCACACGCATACACAGACACACACAGACCACACATATATATATATATATACACGCACACACACATAGATATACACGTATGTGTGTGTAATGATGATGATGATGATGACGATGATGATAAAATAATAATATTAATTATAACAGTAATGATAATAATTCCTTTTATTTGCTACTGAAGCATCAGATAAGAGGAGGGCCATTAGCAGGACAGTTTGCACTACGTGTGTGGGTTTTCATGGAAAAGACGATGGGAAGAAATGGCAGAGGAAGGAGAAATCAAGTAAAATGCTTAGACATTATGCAAAATACAGGAATACACAGATGATGTTTTCGTCGTTCGCCTGATCCTCTTCAATGTACGGACGCCTGCTAGAGGAAGCCAATATACCCTAACCTTCTTCCAAAATCGTCAGGGGAAAACCCTTCTATCACTACACTCACGTGCCTTTCCCATTAGAACTTGGAAAATCCGATGAAGGAAGTGTCTGTTTAGAATCCTTTCGGCCTCGTCCAGCACAAAACCTCGTTTGTCAAAGCCAACTGACACGAGAACACTGAATGCAAAATTTTGTTAAAGGCGGATGGTTTTATGAAACAAGCAATCAGTAGATTGTTAAGTAAGAGGCAAATTAAAATGTAATACAACATATCAATCACAAATTATATTAATAATAATAAAATAATGATTAAAGCAAGATACGATTTAGATTTGAAAAATCCTCCAAAACCGTTGAGAGTAAAGGGCCCCCATCTGGCTGCTGCTGCTGCTACTACTACTACTACTACTACTACTACTGCTGCTGCTGCTGCTGCTGTTGCTGATACTACTACTACTACAACCACT
>NC_042998.1:36325305-36382805 GCF_006345805.1 Octopus sinensis
AAGTCACACATTTCACCCAGCGTCTTTTCCATTGAAGGAAGCATTCCAGGGTTCTCCAATTTTCGGATAACGAACAGCTGCATCGTCACATTCTCTTCGTCTTCCTCGACGTCTTCACATCTTGTTCCTTTCAAAGGAGATTTCAATTTTGGAAAGAGGAAAATGTCGCAAGGTGCGAGACCTATGGAAAACGGTGGTTGTCGCAACTGGAGAATGTTGTGCTTAACCAAATACTGCTGCAACTGAAAGCAGCTTTGGCAGAAACTTGACAGACATTAGTCTCATACCTAAATCTTCTATGAGAAAGGACTGAACTGAACCGTAACTAATGTTCACATCCCTCGACAACTCACGCACGGTGATCGTAGGTTTTTCCACACAGCTGCACGCACATCTGTGATGTTTTTATCAGCTTTACTGGTCACGGGTCTCCCAGAACGTACGTCAAAGTCAATATATTGTGGGCTAGCTCACAAAAATTTGAACGTCCCATACACTCATTTCCAGCTCATACGCTCCTCTCCATACACTTTTTACGTAGGTCTCTGCGCAGGTATCCTCATGATTTTGGCAAAAATTTATGTAGATTCTCTGCTCAGTTTTCTCGGTGAGACGACCAAACTGTACTCAATGTAATTCCAAGCACTGCTATAAACCGCAGAAGTGAGCGACAACGTTATAGCTTATCGTGCATGCGCAAGCGAGTTCATATTCAAGCTGTGACAAGCGGCTTTACTCTTCATACTTTAGTTCCGTTACTATAGCAACAGACCCGATACTTTTTCATCAGACTTCATATACAATTATGTGCACGTGTGTTGTGTGTGTATGCATATGTGTGTATGTATCCATACATGCATACACACACACACATGCTTTTACTCTTTATAAACATTTTCAATCTTACATTAACATCCATTTATCCACTCGTAATACTGTTTCAGCAGTTTTTCAGTCTATCCTCTCATTAGGCAGATACCATTGGATGAGAGAAACAGCATTTCTCTTAGTTATTTTCTATTTTTCATTTTTGCAATTTCATCTTCCATTCCTTAACGCTTCTTATTCTTTTCCTTTCCCGCCTTTCTCTAGCCATTTTTTTTTGCTTTCCTTCTAGTTGTTTTGCTTCTTTGTTTAGCTTGTTTGTGTGTTTATTTTTTTCCTCTCTCCTTCAGTCGTTTGTTCTTTCTCATAACTTTTACTTGCAGTTTTCTTTTCCTTGTGTTTCATTTCCATTTAGCATTTTAAAATGGCCCCCAAGATTTATTTCGTTCTAAGTGTTATATTCCGTTCACTGTATCTTTCACCACACATTCAAAAAGTCGTCTTAACGTTTTGCTTGCAGTAGGCATTGCCACTTACTTTCGTTTTTCAATCCTCATTTTTTTCTCCTGCGTGTTCACGTGTGTATGTTTATGGTTATTTTTCTCTTGTTTTGAGAATATTTTTTGCCTAGCTATATCTCCTTGGCTCTCGGGAAATATATATATATAAAAGTTGAGTGACAACATGTCTAGTTGTAAAATGTTTCGTATTTAGGAAACATATTTATAGTAATTGCCAATGATAAATGTCCGATTTGATTTCACAGAAAAATTGATGTCAATTCGTTTTCTACATTTCTCTCTAAAATTTACCCCAAGTTAAAAAAAAAAAATAAACAAAGCAAAACAGAACAGAATCATAAGAGAAAAAATAAACATCAATCTAGTGAACAACTTCAACAAAAACAATAATGGAAAAGTAAAAGAAACGAATTTAATTAAAAAAGTTATATTTTTTTTTCCATAAGTTGGTTGGAGTTTCAAAGCAAGCGACCGGCGTTTGCTCGTTTCTGGTTTGTTTTGAGGTTGCTACACTGATCGCTTTTCAGAAACAACTTAATCAATTTAGTAGACACCACAAATCCCACAAGCAGCAAAATAACAACAAGAATAGCTGCAACGACAAATTCGACATCAAAACCATTTATAACATTTAGAATAAAACGAAAATAAAGAACAAAGACAAGTTTCTGTTAATTTTTTACTGGTAAACCAAAAAGCCTAAAACATTTGAAATATTAAATGAACGACTAATGATGAATAATAGAATGACAACGAGACATTCACCATATTTCTTTTTCGGTGATTCATTTGATTTCAACAAGCTATATCCAAAATGTCTGCTTCATGTACTCATGCTCGCGCACATTCACATACTCAATGACAGATACACATGGACATACAGATACGCATATATATGTGTATGTGTGTGTAAGTATGTATGTGTGTATGTCTGTATGTATGTATGTGTGTGTGTGTGTGTGCCTGTCTATCTATCTATCTATCTATCTATCTATCTATCTATCTATCTATCTGTATGTCTGTCTATTTGTCTGTCTGTCTGTTTGTCTGTCAATCTATCTGTCTGTCTGTGTATACATAAATGTATATACAAGTATTTATATGGATATACATGCATATATATATATATGCAAGTATATCCATATACATACTTGTATATACATTTGTGTATAAACATACATACATACATAATACACATAGCTATACAGACATATCTAACGAGACACTCGTCCAGCCCCACTATTTATTATAAAATTAATATTCTTACCGACATCAAACATTGTTTCCTTATTTCCCTACCGAAAAATACCCATATCCGTTATTTCCTACATAAATATACAACTCTAAGAAAGAATTAACAAGAAAAGGAAATACTGAACATTTACAGAATAATTGATTTAAAAATAATTGAAAGAAAGTTTTGTTAAAATTTGTTTACAATGATTTTGTGAATTTTAGATTCTAAATATGGAGAATTTTATTTTAATGTTTGTTTCAAATTTTAATTATTTTGTCCTTCAAATTTATTGTTTAACTTTGATGTTTGTTGCGATTTATGCACCTACTTCTCTTTCTTTGAGATCTGATAGTTTTTTAAAATCATCTTTGGTCCAAGTACATAATACCAACATTTGTTAATCTAGAAGAAATATGTTTTATAATGCAGTAACTATGGAACCATAAGACAGCTTGATGAATAAACATTAGACATATCATTAACTCCCATATACCGAATAATTAATGAAAATTAGAATGAGAATAGAAATGAGGAAAATGCGGTCTGAGAAAACTAAATTATCTAAGTTCAAGTGGCTTGTTACCAATCGCAAAATTAAACTTGTTACACGAAACAAATCGCCATTCCTTTCAAGGGAAATTTAACCGCAAGCAAAAGAACGAATAAAGAAAGTTCTAATTGTTGGGAAAATATATCAGTAACAAAAAGAAATTTTTACGATCAGTCATTTTTTTTTATTACCTCTTGGAATACCTCAATGTTATCCCTCTGCCAGAGAAACCGGAGAAACCACTACACCACCACCACCACTACCACCATCACCACCCACTTTGGCCTCTGAGCATATAATTACACGCTCTTCATCTGATTACATCTTTCTTAATCTTTATTCTCATGTCTTTTCTCTTTGCACAGTCTTCAAACATTTATTCTCAGTGCTAAAACAAAGATTGAAATAAATGGTACCGAAGATCAGCTTTGATAGAATCGTCTGGAATTTCGTCTCTCTGCGGCATAAGAAATTATCAAAATCTATGAGATTTACGAAATATTTTATGCCGACGTCAGCTGCTATTAATTTTCTCGAACTCAGTTTTATTAATATAGAGTGGAAAACAAATTTATTAATTGGAAAATACTGCAAAATTCAAAAGAATTAAAGATTCAGAATAAATCTTGTAATTGAAGTGCGGTTATCTGCTGTAGCTTCCTTGCAATAATAATCTAGGGAATATTATAAATATTAAGAATTTAGTTCATAATCTAAATCCGAGCTCATAAAATCGAAAATATCCGAATTACACTTGTTAGGTAAAAAGCTTGATGTGAGATCGTTTGTTTATAACTAAAGCATTTGTGTTTTGCTAATCATATTGATTAAATCACTTGCAGTGTTCATATTTACTTCTTAGTTTTATCATTACTTCATAATAGTATATATTATTAAATATTAAACATTGCATAGGCGCGGGAGTGGCTGTGTGGTAAGTAGTTTTCTAACCAACCACATAGTTCCGGGTTCAGTCCCACTGCGTGGCACCTTGGGCAAGTGTCTTCTGCTATAGACTCGGGCCGACCAAAGCCTTGTGAGTGGATTTGGTAGACGGAAACCGAAAGAAGCCTGTCGTATATATGTATATATACATATGTATGTGTGTGTGTATGTTTGTGTGTCTGTGTTTGTCCCTCTAGCATTGCTTGACAACCGGTGCTGGTGTGTTTACGTCCCCGTCACTTAGCGGTTCGGCAAAAGAGACCGATAGAATAAGTACTGGGCTTACAAAGAATAAGTCCCGGGGTCGATGTGCTCCACTAAAGGCGGTGCTCCAGCATAGCCGCAGTCAAATGACTGAAACAGGTAAAAGAGTAAAAGAGTATTGCATATACATCCTCTGTATACACGCAGTGTTGGTACTTTACCTATTCCTGGCTATAAGTTTCCCCACCAGTATATAAATCTGCTTACTCTATTAAACGGTTAAATGTTTCCTGAAAAGTCAGTTCTAAAGGAGAAAATAATCGTGGAATTCTACATTTCTATTTTCACATCGGGCTAAAACTTACGCGAGTTCTACCGAAAGTTATGTAAAATCCATGTAACCGTTGTTCAAAGTACACATGTTAGTGGACAGACCATTCATCTTAATAAATGTAAAAATCAGCATAATCTCTACTCTAAGTGATGTATTTGCACTATCACCAAATCCCGTTCTTGAATTCTCTTTAAAAAAAACAGGCATAAACTGTTGTAACCCATTTTCCATAGCCGATTTCCCCGCGTCATCAAACCACCGACTTTAAAAATGGCCCTTCATTGACTCGAACAAGCAGAAGTCGATGGGTGTCAGATCCTAACTGTACGGTAGATGAAATTACTAAAAAGCTCAATTTGCAGATTGCTTGATCTGTTGCGAAAGATGTGTGTTTCTTCAATGAAAAAGTGATGATGGACAGTCTCCAGATTCTAGTTCAGTTGCTTCCTTCCAATGTTTTTGAAAGTCTCAATTTAGCGCTCACTGTTCATAGAATGTAGTATATATTATCTGTACACACACACACACACACACCACACACACACACACACATATATATATATCATCATGATCACCGTGCCCGACCAGGCTATCAGACCTTACTACACATCGCTGGTCACAGTGCGCTTCGCATTGTTTTAGCCTTCAAATGACGCGAGCAGGCCAACAGAAGAAAGAATGCGAGAAAGTTGTGGCGAAAGAGTACAGCAGGGATCGCCACCACCACCCCGCAGGAGCCTCATGGAGCTATGGGTGTTTTCGCTCAATAAACACTCACAACGACTGGTCTGGGAATCAAAACCGCGATCCTACGACCGTGAGTCCGCTGCCCTAACCACTGGACCATTGCGCCTCCACACACACTCACACACACAGACATATATACAAATTATGTACACCTAAGCGCATATACATCTTTATATAAAGATTATTTGCCAACTTAATGTGGCAGTCACGGTTGGGACGTATGTTACTGTTATTTAGCCCCAGGAAACATCGTCTCCATTTGGCTATACGACACACAATCTGTGTTCACTCTGTTCGAAAATATAAGGACACAGATAGTGTGTCACATTATGTTAGCAAATAATCTTTTCTTTAGAGTATTGTTAATGAATCTCTCGTTGAGAGATTTAAAAATAAGTTTTCTATTTATCTCTATATAACTACATCTATCTATCTATCTATCTATCTATCTATCTATCTATCTATCTATCTATCTATCTATCTATCTATCTATCTATCTATCTATCTATCTATCTGTCTGTCTGTCTGTCTATCTATCTATCTATCTATCTATCTATCTATCTATCTATCTGTCTGTCTGCCTGCCAGCCTGTCTGTCTGTCTGTCTGTCTGTCTGTCTGTTTGTCTGCCTGCCTGCCTGCCTGTCTGCCTGTCTGTCTATGTGTCTGCCTATATATGTGTCTGTCTATTTGTCTGTCCGTCTGTCCAGCCGTCCGTCTGTGTGCGTGTGTGTGTCTGTCATAAAAATTTAAATATATTATCGACGATGACCTTTGATAGAAACATCTGGATTTTTGTCTCTGCACAGCATAAGTACTTAGCAAAATTCATAAATGTATGAGATTTGCTAAACATAGACACACGCATACACGCACACACACACACACACACACACACACACACACACACACACACACACACACACACACACACACACACACACATAAACGTACACATTCAAGCAGACACACATACAGACATACAGACAGATACACACAGTAAGGAAACACCTACGCTGCCTCTGATCTTGCTAGCCATTTCTATAAAATCTCAACCAGATCGAAACGAACCGTCTTTCAAACGGAAGTACGCTTTGGATATTGCAGTTCTTGATCTACAATTAATCTAAAAATTAAATCAATCAATAAATGAAAAAAAAAAAAGAAAGCGTAACTGATCAATAACTGCAACGTGTTTGATCATAGGTCTGCATTGTGAAATTTTATCGTAAATCAGGGTGTGAGATTTTCGTGTTCGATCCTCGAACTTAAACTATAAATATGAGCATAATATTATACATCACGGAGATGTACTCGCATAGCAATTTATTTGATCTGAGATCGTGTGCTGAAACGAAAACAATTGCAGCGTGGAAGGTGTTTGTAAGCCGTTTAAGAAACACACAAAAGCCCTTCGATTCACTTCAACATTTAAGTTTAATTTGTCAAAATATTTTCGTCGCTTTAAGACCGCGACCTGTTCACTGACAAAAATCCGTGCAGCACGGTCCGTGAACAGGTCGCGGTCTTAAAGCGACGAAAATATTTTGACAAATTAAACTTAAATGTTGAAGTGAATCGAAGGGCTTTTGTGTGTTTCTTAAACGGCTTACAAACACCTTCCACGCTGCAATTGTTATTATACATCACATTTACCAATTAAAGAAAATATGAAAACATGTAAACGTAAGTGCTAGATAGACTAAAAGATGGACGAATGCTTTTTAATCTTATGTCTTCTCAGCAATAACATCATCATCCTCATCATCATCATCATCATCATCAACAACAACAACAGCAACAACAATGGCTCAGTATTTTATTAGGTTCGTTTCTAAAATGTCGAGTCTGGTACCGCCAGGAAATAACGCAGCATTACGTTTATATGTATTCTTTTATTTTTTTATTCTTTTACTTGTTTCAGTCATTTGACTGCGGCCATGCTGGTGCACTGCCTTTCAGTCGAGCAAATCGACCCCGGGGCTTATTCTTTGTAAGCCCAGTACTCATTCTATCGGATCTCTTTTGCCGAACCGCTAAGTAACGGGGACGTAAACACACCAGCATCGGTTGTCAAGCAATGCTAGGGGGACAATCACAGACACACAAACACATACCACACATATATATATATATATATATATACATATATACGACAGGCTTCTTTCAGTTTCCGTCTACCAAATCCACTCACAAGGCATTGGTCGGCCCGGGGTTATAGCAGAAGACACTTGCCCAAGATGCCACGCAGTGGAACTGAACCCGGAACCATGTGGTTGGTTAGCAAGCTACTTACCACACAGCCACTCCTTATCTTTAATAAAAAAAAAAGACTACACATTACAAAACAATAACTATCTTAATAACAAAGCCTCAGTTTGCAATAAAAAATTGTCTACGACTATAATTCATGTCAAAGACTCTGTGAAATACTTACAGCTATCACACAACTTATAAACTCAACACAGAAAATCCACAAAGCTTTCAACAGTAAAAAAAAAGCCCACACGAACCAAACAACTTCGGTTTTGATAAAGCTTTCAACTCCATCCCTTACTCTCTCTTTTTACTCTTTTACTTGTTTCAGTCATTTGACTGCGGCCATGGTGGAGCAGCGCCTTTAATCGAGCAACTCGACCCCGGGACTTATTCTTTTGTAAGCCCAGTACTTATTCTATCGGTCTCTTTTGCCGAACCGCTAAGTGACGGGGACATAAACACACCAGCATCGGTTGTCAAGCAATGCTAGGGGGACAAACACAGACACACAACCACACACACTCTTACTGAAGAGCCTACCTGAGTAAATAAATATTATTTTTATTGCTGAAATAGGCGAAACTGCAGTCTAAGAAGAACCGAGTTAGTAAAAGTTTTTATTTTCATTTCACTAAATTTATCAAGCTTCTGTGTATCTAGTACATACTTCGCCTTTAATGTACTTATATATGAATAATATATGGCCTGTGCTAGAAACACCAGCGATAATAATTAATTTTATTTTATCGCATTCTGACTTTGTTTATATATATATATATATATATATATATATAAATATAATAAAAGGCTTCCAAATGAGGAAGCGTAGTGCTAGAAACACAAAAAGGGATAAATTCATGAAGGGAATGAACATTAAAAACATTTACCATTACAGCTATATCCCAGACCGATCAGTTTCTACCTATTTTTAGCAAACAAACAGAATATATTTGCTAAGGCAAGGTTCTTCAGTGGGGAGTCTTCTTAATCCTAGATGCACAGACTGTTAGAAGCACGTGTAGATCTAACGGTTTGTATATCTTAACTTTCCAAACCTCTGCGTAGACGCAAATCATACCCGGCGACAGAGAGCATGCCGGTAAAAAATTTACGAACAAATCTATCCCTTTTTGTCTTTCTAGCACTACGCTTCCTTATTTGGAAGCCTTTTATTATATTTCTATATGAATAATATATTGTCTAATGACTAATTCTGTTTTTTTTTTGTGCTAGGCCACTGGTAATAATAATTTATTTTATTACCCCATTTGATTATGTTTATATATATATATATATATACATATATATACGACGGGCTTCTTTCAGTTTCCGTCTACCAAATCCACTCACAAGGCTTTGGTCGGTCCGAGGCTATAATAGAAGACACTTGCCCAAGGTGCCACGCAGTGGGATTGAACCCGGAACCATGTGGTTGGTAAACAAGCTACTTACCACACAGCCACTCCTACTATATATGAAATAACTGAACGCCATCGTTAAATCTATGAAATGTACAATAATAACATTTCCAGAACATAGAATTTCACGTATGAAGTGATACAGAGTTCTGCCCTCTCATCATCTCATTTCAAACAATAGCTATACGACCGTCTCATATATTCCCCTCGTGAAAAAACAAAACACACACACACACACACACACACACACACACACAACCAGCTTTACCCATATATTTTTTTAGGCTACAGAAATAAGCAGGGCAATAGAGAGAGTGAGGCTCGTTCAAACTATTCTACTGCAACTTTGCAACTTATGATATTGATATCGGAATATGTAGTATGTCTACACACAGGCAATAAAACTAGGAAGATGGATATATCACTCGCATCACATCGTTGAAACAAATGCTCTAGCATCCTATATAAATACGCGTTCAGAACTAACCAGAACTATTCAACAGGGGCGACGATAACAACAACAACAACTACTGCTACAACAAGAACGACAACATTGAGAGAGAAAGCCCACAGCAAAAGGTTTCGTGTGGCCACAGTGTTTTGTTGCTTTGTATCCTCCAGGTAGCTGAGAAGAAATAGCGGATGACAGATATTGATTTCTAATACCGCCTGCATAAATTGCATACAATAGACTTTGTATAATTGCAATATGTTGAGATATCGAGCCACAATAAGGTTTTCGTCCAATAAAACAAAACTAAGCAGCTACACTTTATTAGAGTCAAATAAATCTATATCATCTCGTGTATATCACCATTTTACGAAGTGTATATAACAGGAACGAATGTGGGCGTTGGTTTATTATCACTGGTAATCTCTATATATATAAACGGCAAAATGTCTGTCTGTGTGTGTACGCGTTATACTTTATACAAATCCACAATTTTTCAGTTAGAGGGCTCGCACTTTCTATGGTCATTTAAAACTGTCGAAGGGTGGTCGTGCACATCTTTATATTTCCCCAGTCACCCCGCAAAGCCATTAAAAAATCAATAGAAGTGACCTTTCTTGTGAATTTTCTATCCAAAACCCAGTCAAAATGCCCGAAACTTGATACGCCAATTGAATGCCCGCTAGCTGTATGTGATTGGTTGGAGATTTGGACAGTACTCGCGTGTATGTGCGCACGCACGCAGCTGTATATGCATGAACTAGCACTATGACCCGGCAACGCCGGGTCATAGTGCTAGTTTTAACTAAAGGATATTCGGCGCAATACAGTCACACACACACACATATGTAAGGTCGCATGGTTCAATGTTTAGAGCGTCGAGCTCACAATCATGAGGTTGTTGGTTTGATTCCCATACCGGACTGTGTGTTGTATTCTTAAGCAAGACACTTTATTTAACGTTGCTCTAGTTAACTCAACTGTAGAAATGAGTTGCGATGTCACCGGTGCCAAGATGTATTGGCTCTTTGCCTTTTCCTTGGATAACATCAGTGAAGAGGAGAGGCTGGTATACATGGGCGACTGCTGCTCTCCCATAAACAGCCTTGCCCGGACTTATGCCTCGGAGAAGAACTTTCTAGATGCAATCCCATGGCCATTGATGAGCGAAGGGGATTTTTACCTTTACATACATATAAATACATACATACATATAATGTGTACACGTTCATACATAGAAATAGATATATGTACGTACATCCACACATCCACATAGACTTATATATATATTTGAAATGTCTGTGTTTTGTCTAATACTGCTCAGCTCATGTTCGTAATATCTCTTTATCTGCAACATTCTACATCCACTACTCGAATTGCCGAAGGAAATTCGTGAAGCACTTGTCAATAATCACCAGCAACAAAAACACATCATCCTCGCTCGAAGACACAATAACAGTGCTGCACTCTGTCACTATCATGCAACTAGTCTAAGGAAAGAGGAAGATGAAGTATTCAGTATTATCTTCCAGTAATCACTCACAAGTTCTTAAGTATAGAAATAGCAAAACCCACCATGTACTTATGGTTTCAAATTTTGGTACAAGGTCCGCAGTTCTGGGGAAGGGGCTAAGTCAGTTAATTCGACTCCAGTACCCAACTGGCATTTATTTTATCGATCTCGAAAAGACAAAATGGAAAGTCAGTATCGGTGGAATTTGAACTCAGAACGACGTAAAAGAAAAAAAAAGGCAATTTACCGCCACCATGCAAATGATTCTACCAGTTAGGCGTATTAAGCGTAACTTGTAATATTGATGTATAAAAACATCATTCCTAAACACGAATCGCACATATAAGGACAAAGATCGTATCGTATAGCCAGCTGGAGACGATGTCTGCTGGGGCTAAATTACAGCAACATTTATCCTAAACCAGGACTGCCATGTTACGTTGGCAAACAATCTTTACTCCAAAGTACTGTTGCTGAATATCTCTCATTGTGAGATTTACAAAGACTAATTTGCTAAGAATCGCACAGTCAAGAATTTTCGAAGCTCATCAATGAAAGACGCATTAATACTATTTAAATGTGCACGTGACATATTCAAGCATTGATTTGCAAAATTACTGCACATAGGTAATTATGTCACGCTGATGAGTAATTTCTTTATTTCCTCTTGCTTACGCATAGACATATGTACATATACACACATACACACACACACGTCTATGTAGGTACGTGTGTGTATTTGTGTATACATATACATATGTGTGTGTGTATTTCTGCGTCTGTGTACGTGCGTAGGTGTGTGAATGTATGTAGGTGTGTATATATATGTGTGTGTTCATTTGTGCTTTTGTTCGTGTATGTGTGTAGGTATGTGAATATATGTAGGTATATATATATATATATGTCCGTGTGTGTGTGTGTGTGTGTTCGTTTGTGCGTGTGTGCGCGTGTGTATGTACATAGGTGTGTGAACATATGTAGGTGTGTATATACATATACATATGTGTGCGCGTTTGTGCGTGTGTTTATGTGTGTAGGTATGTATTTATATGCGTGTGCGTTTGTGCGTTTGTGCGCTCGTGTGTGTAGGTGTGTGAATAATAAAGCAGTGCTCATTTATATTTATAACTATCGGTGCAGTCAAACGAGGAAGATATACGCTGCAGTAATTATCTCAAATGTACTCTGAAGGCGCCATCGAACTATTTTCTCTGCGGTTACACTTCATCAGGAGAGTATCTTTCCAACACAATTACTGTTACGAAAGTCTTTCCCCATTTGAGCGTACAGGAGGGTATTAAATATAAATGTATAAATTCTATATTAATCTTCGATTCTTATTGTGCTCTAATTATTAATTTCAGCTCGACAAAGCTTAGTACACACCTGGAAATGTATTATTTGCTTCTTACACGAAAGATCATAATTGACATAGGAGTACGTCATTGACGAAACCTAACCACACAAAGCGACGTCTGTCATTGTCTGATATGGTCAATTGGCGCCAAGCGCAAGGTGTTTTCATCTCCTTAAAGGGAGAATATGTTTTCTGACAAAAATACCTCAGCTAAGGCTTTCCGTCTCGATAAACTCGAGAGCTTCAATATAAATGCATACAGTGTTATGAGAATGTATTTTTCTTAATTATAATATTGTAATGAAAGAGCTATCGGTGGAATTTGAATTCAGAACGACGTAAAAGAAAAAATCAATTTGCCGCCACCGTGCAAATGATTCTACCAGTTAGGCGTATTAAGCGTAACTTGTAATATTGATGTATAAAAACATCATTCCTAAACACGAATCGCACATATAAGGACATAGATCGTGTCGTATAGCCAGCTGGAGACGATGTCTGCTGGGGCTAAATTACAGCAACATTTATCCTAAACCAGAACTGCCATGTTACTTTTGCTTTGATCGCGTCTGTAAGAACCGATGGTCTTTCACGTAAGAAGCAAATAATACATTTCCAGAAATTACGATCTTTGAGAGACGCTGGCGTTTGAGAAAGAAATACGGCCGTCATCTTCGACATTGAACTCTCTGTTATCAAGAACTCACATCTTCAATTTATACTTCGACTCATGACTCTGGTGGCTATTTTACCTTGACCAATATTTGGCTACTGGCTCGATTATTTTGTAACAACTCTGTACTGGCATTATTGTATATTTTTACCATATATTTCAATACATAACTGAATTGTACAGTTTTGTTTGTTTCATTTGCTGGTTTCGAGCGGCGACTGTTTCCTTGTCATGCAGTAACCTTAACACAGGCATTACGTTCATCGTTGCTGCTTGGGGTTTGTAAATTGTATACATGAGTTACATTCCAGAAGTATTGGGACATTTTTAGGAGAGACAGTCTTAGCTTATCCTTATTCTAGTACATTATTTCTATATATCTAGTAAGCTGACCTACCAGCCTTTGTTGTTCCAGAATGAAGAAGACGGCTGTAGCATAACTTTGAGTAGACCTTACTAAACACTATCTGTCAGAACTGACCAATCCGCGGACATTTGGAAGCTCAATAAAGTTTTCTGTTAAACTGGTCAAAAATACTAGAGATATATGTAATACTCCATGCTGATTAAGAAACAAAATGGGAAAAAACAAAATTTTATTGCCCTCCAGGGGATGGAATTTTTGCGAGCCTCCTCGGAGTACCAAACAGCAACCAAATCGTCGCATATCCGACACCCCGTGCAATAGACTTCACAGTTGGTAGATAGTCCTTCAACTTTTATTCTATTACTTCTTTGGAGAACACAGAATTGTTTAATCCACTCTTTGGTTGGGATAATCTCCCACTCCAAGACATTCTTTTTCGCCATGCTATTTTTTAATAAAATGTTCTCTTAATAGTTGCACAAAAATTATGAAAAGTAAAGAATTCCACAGTTTATGGCGGCAGAGGATCCGCCCACTAAAATAATTTACTTAAAAGTGAACAATGACATTTTTTTAGCCATGCTGTTTTTTTTAAAGTTCTCTTAATATTGAAAAGTAAAGAATTAAAAATATAATCCCCAAAACAGTTAGAAAAAGACAAAACAAAAACATAAAGACAGAAAAGATAGGAAGAAATAAAAAAAAATAGTTCAGCACGACGACAGTTCTTTGCACTGTGATAGTTCAAATCACTGCAGCAGCTTCTTCAAAATATTAAATTCCGGCCAACCGGTACTCCTGGCCCTTGTAGTTTCCAAAAGAGGCAGTCCAGTTGAGTCGGGGAAACAGTAGCAGGAACAAAAAATAATTTACCATTAAATGGTAAATACACAACGAAGAAATTTCAAAAAGTTCCACTGTTTATGGCGGCAGGGGATCCGCCCACCAAAATAATTCACTTAACAGTGAACAATTTTGCCCAACTGTAGGCAGACCAGAGCTCAGAATCCAGTGAGGATTTCTTGTTTGTACAAAAAATAATACCACAAACAGGAAACCCCCACTGGACCCCAAAAACAAAAGCCTTACCTTACAGTCGAGCTTCTTTTTCAATCAATATTTCGCCAGCTGTACACCAGTGTGGCGTCTTCTGCTGTGTAAGAACAGCACTGACACAACCTGAAGCGGAAGTAAGCTTCTTGCCAGACAGCCACGCTTGCGCCCATATATATATATATACATACATACGTACACACACTCACATGCACACATACACATACTTTCTTGTTTCACTTATGAACACACTAGTAATACTCCAAATGGGATCAAGAGAGACTGATTCGACCGAAATAAAAATATTAATCTCTATTGCAGTAATGGTCAAACTACACGAAACGTACCGTCGCATATAAAGGTACTTTGCTCCTGTTGAAATCCTCTCCATTTCTTGTTAAATGTTCCTCTACCGTGTTTGAGCACGTAAGTGGCTCTGGAGTCCCGAAATCTGTTTCAAAATAGCATAACACACAGTGCAAGTATGTTTCATCTTAAGTGGCACAGTGTTGTTTGTCTTGCCTAATTTCTGAATATTTCAATGTATTTTGGACCAGCGCCGGACTTAAATGTCATATTACAAATATGACACATAATTATGTCTGCTAGAACGATTTTTGTGTCACTTGGGCCAACTGTATGAAAACAAGTTCTGAGATGTGAAGTTAAGTCAGTCTTAGAAAGACAAGTCTTATCACACATTGAGAAACTGAAGCATGGCATTATTACTCTGATTAAAACGATGCTATCTTTTCGAGTTCTCTTGGCATTTTTGCACGTTTTGTTTTTCTTCAAAATCTCCTACCTCAGACCGGATCTTTCTCGCCATTTAATTTCCGTCAAGTGCAACAGATTCAACATCATACATACACACATGATGGCTGTCGACCTATAGATGAGTATGACAAATCATCCTATCTTAGATATCAATGACAGTTGCTGTTGGCAATGGTTGCGTTGAAATCTAAAGTCAACAGCATCATGCACAGCGTCGATAAGACGTCCACCTACAAATTTCGTACCGCAGGAACAAGCAAGCACGAGGTCTCCAGTTTCGCAAGAAGGCGAGAGTAATTTCAGAATGTCCTTCGTTTAGAGAAATGTTTGAACAAAGATTAAGGGTCTTTTTTACTTCCAGACGTTGAATGGTGTTGACAATAGTAAGTTCATTCGTCCTTTGACAAGTTTCGATCTTCCTCCTGCAGGGATTCCAACGAAATCCATCCTCCAAAAGAAGAACGCTTCCCGGTTTAGTCGCCGACGGCCAGATCATATGACAGGTTTCACTGGGTTACCATCAACACTGACTTAACACACACACACGTATAAGTACACATACATACACTCACATATACACACATGATATAAAACATTTTAGACATATTTTTATTCCCCATCTACCTTTATTTTCCCTTCTTTTCTTTTTCCTTTTTGGGTTCGGAGAATCAGTTTCCGGCTCGAAGATGGTGCCGTTATCTTATTTTAGTCTCTGTACTATATTTTGCTTTCTTATTTTTTTTCTTCTCGGAATTTTGAAAATGAGCATTCGGACATATCTGTAATTCATATGATTTGAAGCTAAGAAATATTCATTTCGCTGTATTCTTCAGTTTGAAAGATGTAAAAAGAAACCCAAATAAACAAAAAAACAAAAAACAAAAAACAAAACCGAAACACGTTTGTATAGATGTCAACAATTTCATAAAAGTAAAAAGAAAAACAATTGCATATGAACAGATTTTTACCTGTGAATTTTTTTCGTATTTCTGCTAAAATGATGGACAGTTAAGATACTGGTTTGTTAGGCAGGAATGATGTACGGAGACATGAAAGCGAAATATATTTGATATTAAAAAATTAATTAATAGCGATAGAAGCAGTATTAGCACCAACAGCTAATATTATCCTTATTTAACGGTCTATGTTGTGTTGGAACACAGAATATTGTATTATTTAGCACGAATTTTGTCAAGTGCAAAAGATTCCTCAACTTGGTACAGATTGAAATCCCCGAGACTGATGCTTAGCAAATCTTTATACAGTTGTTTGGCCTACACTGTTTTCACTACCATGGAGTTGGCTGACCATAAAAAGAATACTGCTTATTGCATCGAATGACCAGTCTGTTTCAGCTGATTGGAAGCCAAGTGGAGTGATGAGATCCTTCCTCTCTCCAAACACACAGGTGTTTGGAACAAACAGTTTCCAGCGAATCCTGAGAATTTGATGAAGACACTTTTGGTAAAAGCGTTCTAAAGGTCTTATGTGATGGTCATAACCAGTCCATGTTTCGGCCGAATGAAAAAGGGAGGAGATTACAAGTGCACGATAACCCCAAATTTATGTACTGACCATAATATGTCGTTGTAGACAGAAAGAATTTATAAGGGAATCAAAAGATTTTGCTGCTTTTGGAATGCGAGATGCAATTTCTGTGACTGGAGTTCCTGCATAAATGTTTAAAGAAATGGACAGCAGCTAATCGTTTACCTTTCCCTTATATTTGAGGAACAATTGAGGCCTGCTCTGGTGCGGTTTTTGTTTAGTATTAGATCCTGTCACAGGTAGCATCTAATGCTTTGACGAGGTTCTGAAAACTGATCTCACCGTTACAGTCATAAGCATCAAGGTAATCTTTTATTAAGGATTTAAGGATCTTGCTCTTAAAGATCATCCTGATGAGATAAAAGAGCTTTCCAGTTGTACGAACGCATAGGATATAAATACTGTTTTTATAGTTACTCAAATCAGACGACAACATCACCACAAAGTAAACAGTGAAAAGTGTTGGAGCAAAGAGTTCAAACAGTGAAAAATGTTGGAGTCCAGGAGTGTAAAACAGTTCCACAAAATCAAGTCAAACACATCTATGGCCATTTCTGGAGTCCACTGCCGCGGTTCGATTATGAGTTAAGGTGGATTTCTTTTACACTCTTGGACTCCAACCTACCGTGGTTTGTATGAAATGAACTTTTTTGACATATATTTTTTTGTTTGTGAGGAGTAAGGAAATCTTTTTAGTCGATTGATATTTTATTTAGATTTTTTGTCGCATGACACGCGACTAAATGGAAAATAAAAACATTTACCATCAAACTGCTGGACAAATGGTTTCAGACTTTTTTTTAGCAAATAAAATAATTTGCTAGGCGAAGTCTTCTTCAGCAGGTATACCTTAGTTTAAATATGTATACAGGAGGCAATCCAGTATATGCCCCGTGCTTGTACATTCTAATTTTTCAAACGTACCACGCGAGCGCAGCTCCTTGTCGGCAGTAAATAAAATGCATGCTACGACACTGCTAATGGAAATTTCAAATATTTCTGATTATCCTTTGATATATATATACACCTAAACTGTGAACCATATCGATTCCCCCTCTTTTTTGGGGAACTTTATATATTTCTTTCTTTGTTTTTGTACACCACATAACCCAAAGATCCCTATTGATCGATCTTTTTCTTTGTGTATCCCACCCATCCCACCTCGAAAAGAAAAACTCTACATTGTATTTCGTCTAATTTCTGTATTTAACTCTGTGTGGCCATAATATATATATATATATATATATATATATATACCAATTAAGGACTGAACACGAAAAGTGGACAGTCAACATGCTAGATATAGACGTCAAATCGCCATTCTCCACAAAGATTATGTTCTCAAATAATCATTTATATAATTATATAAATCTTTGTGGAGAATGGCGATTTGACGTCTATATCTAACATGTTGACTGTCCACTTTTCCTGTTCAGTCCTTAATTGGTATATATAAATATTTTAATCTTCGGATTCTTTTTAATATGCTAGACCACTGGTCTTAATTGACTAATATAAATTTCTACCCTTAATTAATTTTATATATGTATATATATAATCAGAAAATGGAGAAAACTTCAGATCGACAAACAAATCAGTTGGAAGATGGGGTTCAATTGATTTGTTTGTTGATCTAAAGTTTTCTCCATTTTCTAATTATTTATATTTGATTCCTGATAGACTTTTGTTTATTTTGTTGTTACCAGTCCCCTGCGAGCATTGTGTGCTTGCATACCCATGCCCAGAGATAACACGGGTAACTGATACCGATAGAAAATACGGACAATTTATCCCTTGGTTATTATAACCGCTAACTCTACTTACCTTTATACACGCATATATACATACATACATACGTATATATATATATATATATATATATATATATATATATATATATATATATATATATATATATATATATATATATACGCATATATATATATATATATATATATATATATATACACACATACGTATAAATGTGTGTTTGTGACTATTTTGGATATTATATTCCAAGGGAATACATGCGTAGAAATGCGTGTGCCGTGCCTTTGTGTTTGTGTGTGTGTGTGTGTGTGTGTGTGTGTGTGTGCGGCATAATGGAAGTTGTACAGCTGGTTTGATGATTATGTCGGTTTACAGGGGTGGGGCGGGGATGGTGGTGATTATTAATGTGCAGACCGATGTTTGTACTTTGCTAAATATAATTATATAAATGATGGTTTTTGTAGGATTTATGATAACTTAGGGTGAGAGGGAGATTAATGGTAGACAGGAGAGTTTTAATGACAGAAGCACTTCATCTTTATTGTTATTCGTTGTGGTTGTAACAATGATAAGTGTTAATAAACTGGAGGTGAAGTTATGTCGTTTAGCCTCAAAAATAATTTTCGTCGCAGGTGCTGTTGATAATAAATCATTCGTTCTATATTCCATTAAGCATTTTAATTGCATTATTTAGTTCTCAACTTTTTTTTTCCGGTGTTATTGTTAACGAGCAGAATAGGGACAGACAGCTTTTTCTATAGGCTGTTCAGATGAAAAGGAAATACATCCAGGAAATATAGAATTTGACTGAAAATCCAACAATCGGCAGAAAATATCAATTTCATCTTTAAACAGCAAAACGATGAACTAAAGGTGTACTTTATAAATTCAAACTTACTGAACGATACAGTTCTATATTCAAGAGATGAGGAATTATGCACATTATTTACATTTGACAGATATTTGTCCTCATCTTGTCTGTTGTTAACACAACGTTTCGGTTGATATACCCTCCAGCCTTCATCAGGTGTCTTGGGGAAATTTCGAACCTGGGTTCTCATTCCTAAGGCTGACGAAGGCTGGAGAGTATATCAGCTGAAACGTTGTGTTAACAATAGACAAGATGTGGAGAAATATCCGTCAAATGTAAATAAGGTTAATTACTGAACGATGTTTTGACTTGGAGTTTAATGTTCTATGCTAGTTAAGCATTTTATACTTAATGAAACACATTGAAAAATATTGAAGTCTGGCGTGACTGTGTGGTAAGAAATTTGCTTTTCAACAACAGGGTTCCGAGTTCAGTCCCGCTGTATGGCACCCTGGACAAGTGCCTTCGGTTATAATAACCCCGGACCAATCAAACCATTGTAAGTGGATTTTGTAGAGGGTGACTGAAAGGAGCCCATCGTATATATATATATATGTATACTCTCTTTGTAATGTTGGCAAATGGAATAAGAATAAGAGTGAATATTGTCAATTTAATTAAAAAAATTCCATATGTGACTGAAGATTGCTCTACATTTTAAAACTGATGTAATACTTACATTGTTTAATTAAATGAAGTAGCATGAAACGATCGTACTGCATTACCTTTGGATATCCTTGCTGCTTATTTTGATTATATATATATATATATATATATATATATATATATATATATGTGTGTGTGTGTGTGTGTATGTATGTATGTATGCATACATATGTTTGTGCATATGTGTGTATGTGTGCGTGTATGTACGTGCGCGTGCGCGATGTGTAGCTTTGTGTTTGTGTTTGTCGTCCCGCCATCTCTTGTCAACCGGTCTTGGTGAGATTACGCCCCCGTAAATTAGAGATTCGGCAAAAAGACTGATAGAATAAGTTCCAGACTTAAAACAAAAAACAAGCACACAATTCTTCAACCATTGCTGTAGTCTAATGGCTGAAGGAATTAAAAAGATGAATTAATAAGGCAATTGAAATAATGAAAGATTCAGTATATCACATCGATAGGGTGGCTGAGGCTAAGCTGGTTTCCAGAAAACTACCAAATTAATAAAGTATTTTGAATCCATAGTTATAAGACAAAAGATGATGCGGTTTCCTTTTACGCAGAAGTAACCCCCACTCTCACAACTGGTTATTGGCCTCACTTCTATAACACCGGTTTTATTAGGGGACTCGTACATATAGACCCTCTGGAAGCAAAAACTATGCTTTTCCGGAAGGCGTACGCTGGACGTACAACATTAATTATCAGTATAAATAAATACCAAAATGCTACTCATTGGAGTGGTTGTGACATGTGCTAAAAATAGCAGCTAAAGCGGCCTTAAATCATGCACCCCCAAATCTTTTGTGATTGTTTTTTAGCATAATCGTGTTAATTTCTGTCTGTAGAATACAAATTCACAAAAATTATCTAAAAATTCCAAACACGCATACATGTGTGTTTGTATGTGTGTGTGTGTGTGTGGTGTGTGTGTGTGTGTATGTATGTATGTATGCATACATATGTTTGTGCATATGTGTGTATGTGTGCGTGTATGTACGTGCGCGTGCGCGATGTGTAGCTTTGTGTTTGTGTTTGTCGTCCCGCCATCTCTTGTCAACCGGTCTTGGTGAGATTACGCCCCCGTAAATTAGAGATTCGGCAAAAAGACTGATAGAATAAGTTCCAGACTTAAAACAAAAAACAAGCACGCAATTCTTCAACCATTGCTGTAGTCTAATGGCTGAAGGAATTAAAAAGATGAATTAATAAGGCAATTGAAATAATGAAAGATTCAGTATATCACATCGATAGGGTGGCTGAGGCTAAGCTGGTTTCCAGAAAACTACCAAATTAATAAAGTATTTTGAATCCATAGTTATAAGACAAAAGATGATGCGGTTTCCTTTTACGCAGAAGTAACCCCCACTCTCACAACTGGTTATTGGCCTCACTTCTATAACACCGGTTTTATTAGGGGACTCGTACATATAGACCCTCTGGAAGCAAAAACTATGCTTTTCCGGAAGGCGTACGCTGGACGTACAACATTAATTATCAGTATAAATAAATACCAAAATGCTACTCATTGGAGTGGTTGTGACATGTGCTAAAAATAGCAGCTAAAGCGGCCTTAAATCATGCACCCCCAAATCTTTTGTGATTGTTTTTTAGCATAATCGTGTTAATTTCTGTCTGTAGAATACAAATTCACAAAAATTATCTAAAAATTCCAAACACGCATACATGTGTGTTTGTATGTGTGTGTGTGTGTGTGGTGTGTGTGTGTATGCGTGCGTCTGCATCTGTGTTTGTCCCTCCACCACCACTTGACAACCAATGTTGGTGTGTTTGTGTCGCCGTAACTTAGTAGTTCGGCAAAAGAAGCGATAGAATAAGTACCAGGTTCAAAAAGTAAGAATTAGAGTAGATTCATTCGACTAAAAACACAATGCGGTGCTCCAGCATGGCCGCACTCTAATTTCTGAGGCGAGAAAAAGATAATATACATGCATAAGTATGTATGTACGTATGTCTCTCTCTCTCTCTCTCTCTCTCTCTCTCTATATATATATATATATATATATATATATATAATAAAATACAAAATGGGACAATAACGCAAAATATCTGGACAACTAGGTGATACAAAAAGGGACAACAAAACATCCAGATAGACGATACAAAAAAACCACGGACGGGTCATTCGAAGCCGAGACAGAGCGAGAGAGAGTGTGTAGTAGTAGATAGACGAAAGAATCAGGGAGTGGCGAGAAAAAAAGTGAGACAGGGACATAGTGAAGTGCAAAGTAAGAAAAGCAAAGAATTGTGTGAGAGAGAGAGGGGGAGAGTGAGTGTTGAAGAAATCGTACAAAATTTAGTGAAATGTGTACTTACATATAAGAGAACAAAGTGTACGTACGCTGCTATATCTTTATATATATAGAACTGAGAATGTGTGTGTGTCTGTCTGTCTGTCTGTGTGTGTGTTTCCCTAAAACTTGAGAACTACACAGCCAATTTCATTCAAACTTTACACATGTCTTACTTAGGGTCCGGGGAGTGTCATCGGCAAAAAACATTTTAAACTTTTTGCCTAGGGCGAGCCCACAGCAATATCATATCTTCTCCACTACGATTCCCTAAAACTTGAGAACTACACAACCAATTTCATTCAAATTTACACATGCCTTACTTAGGGTCCATGTAGTTTCCATGGGCAAAAAATGTTCAACTTCTTGCCTAGAGCCGAGCCCATAGCAATATCATATCTTCTCCACTTTCAGTATTACGTGTTAAAAGTGAAACAAAAACATTTCCCTATTTTATGTCAGATACTTTCACTTTAACAATAAAAATAATAATAACAATTGAATTATATGTAGTAAGTAATAATTAAAATCAAAACTAAAGTATAATATTATCGTAACATAGCAAAAGTAAAAATATAGCAATTGGTATAAAATTGCATCAATGACTTGAACTTGAATCAGTGGTTTCACATGAATGGGAATAAATAATAAATAAAATTTAAGTGCAGAAATGGAATTGTCCAGATGGAGGTGTGCACGGCTTTTACATTAGATTATTTGCTAATTAGCTAGCATTAAGCATTCTACTGAGTACCGCTGTTAGCTTATTTCTGATCCATAAAGGCCTATAGCTTCAACAGCGTACTGTTTTTTGGTTTACCGTAAGGTTTGTTGTTATTATTATTTCTGTTTAACTATTGTTATCACGTTTGTTGGTTCCTCGTAAGGGAAGCGTTGTTGTGTTGCATTTATTAAATAATTGTAAACCGTAACTCTCCCCCTTTGGGAGAAGGAGCTTTGGTGATTGTTTAAAAATTGAATTGTGTCCGTGTTTGGGGAAATTGACAATATTTTCACCGTTTACACGGAAGTATTTTTGTTAAAATGTCTTCGATAGAAGAAAGTCCGAAAATGAATTTCGCTGCAGCCGTCGGATTGTAGCCACACTTCTATACAAGAGGGAGGACAAGATACAATTGATCGAAATTACAAGAGACGGGCTAACAATTCCAGTCTGTTATATATTTTGAGTATTGTCATCACTAGCGATATCAAGATATAACTTTGTATTTTGTATTTTATGTGTAGCTATATATATATAGATGTACATGTAATATGTACACATATATATATACATATATATATATGCACTAGCACTATGATCCGGCAACGACGGGTCTTTAATGCTAGTATATATATAAAATAAAATACAAAATGGGACAAGAACACAAAACATCCGGACAACTAGGTGATACAAAAAGGGACAACAAAACATCCAGATAGACGATACAAAAAAACCACGGACGGGTCATTCGAGGCCTTTTATCTTCAGTCAAGAATCTGATCATCCTCGCTGTTTCGGCTGATTAATCTTAAGATTGCTCCAATCTGGCCAGCCCCAAGGAAAAACTAAGCATCGAACGTATACGAAATAAGGACGGAAAAACGGACGATCTTACACGAATATATATGTATATATATATATATATATATATATATATATATATATATAAAATCATTATCGATTTTTCATTCTTTTGCCTACGTTTATTTTATATGTTTATGAGATGGCTTGGGCATGTTAGCCGTATGAAAGATGGCAGGACATACTCTACGGAGAGCTTGCTAGGGGTACTAGGTCTGTGGGTAGACCGATCTTACGTTACAAGGATGTTTGCAAAAGGGACATGAAGGCCTGCAACATCAATATTAGCGGTCGGGAGGCAGTTGCCGGCAACCGTGGAGAATGGCGTGACAGGGAGAGAGAGGAGAAATGGAAAGAAAAGATGAGACGTCAACAAGAAACTATGGCATTACAACCAGCCAGGAACAGTCTTCGCTACATTTGCGGTACCTGCCAGAGGGAGTGTTTGTCCAGGATAGGACTACACAGCCACAGCAGGAAATGTATCAGGACATGAAATATAAAAGCCAGACTAGACTACTTTATGCGTAACTCCATTGTCTCCCGAGACAGAAAGGATGCCAACCAACCAACCAATATATATATATATATTCATTCTCTCTTACCTGTTTGTGTCTGCCTTCCAAATGCTGTTTTTACTGAGATCTCCCTTTTTAGTAGAAGAAATAGCTATAACCCTTTGACTGCTATTTCTAAATCGGTATGTGGTAAGGCAACTCGTTGCTAAACCCTTATTGCTTAGTATATATATATATATATATATATATATATATATATATAATATATATATATATATATATATATATATATGTATATATATGTATAAGGGTGGAAAGGAACACACGAGTTGATATATATGAAAAAACAAGTCAAAAATAGAAAATGCTAAGATGATTTTATAGTGAATCTTTCAGTACCGGTTTCGGTCATTTTAAGACCTTTTCAACTGTAACGATTAAATAATTAAATTTAGAAAAATTAGAAGAAAAGTTTTTTTAAAAGAATATTTCTGTAGTAGTGTTTAGATATAAGTAGCATTCTGCAAGGGAGTCAGAGAAAGGCAGAATGCTACTTATATCTGAACACTACTACAGAAATATTCTTTTAAAAAAACTTTTCTTCTAATTTTTCTAAATTTAATTATTTAATCGTTACAGATGAAATGGTCTTAAATGACCGAAACCGGTACTGAAAGATTCACTATAAAATCATCTTAGCATTTTCTATTTTTGACTTGTTTTTTCATATATATATATATATATATATATATATATATATATATATATGTATGTACATATATATATATATTATTGTATTTAGGAATGGTCATTTTACCAGTTTAGCTAGTATATATATATAATTTATAGCTATATATATAAATACACACACACACACGCACACACATATATTGGGTTGGCAACTAAGTTCCCGCCGTGCTTTTAAACTTTGGAATTTATCGCGTTTTTATACTTTGGAATCTATTTTTTTCGAGAATAATATTTTTGAATCATTTGGGATTCTAGAAGTTAATTTTAGTTAATTTTTGTTTACACAACAGAGAAGGGAACTTCATGGAAAAAAGGTTCTATCTGGTGGGATTGCAAAGGAGTAATTCACTTTGAATTGTTACCACCTCATGCAACAACAATCAATGCTCAAGTCTACTGTCAGCAATTAGAGCGTGTGAACCAAGCTTGAACATCGCTTACTTCATGAGATGTTTCCAAATAAATGACGGAATTCAATTCAACTTTAGTTATATATTACTTCCTATATTCTCATAGAAATTTACAAAATGGTGGATCATTAAATTGGGGGGAAATAATCATTTCCTAAAAGCGAGGATTTATAGTTTAAGAGCGGCGATATACTTTAATACACGTTTAGAATATTGGTTTCATTTTAATTAATTCTTGCTTCCCAAACTGCAAAAAAGGTTCATGTCGACAGAAAAAAATGTACCGTGTGGTATAAAGTATTTGTTAAACAGAATCTTGATAGTCACAATCAAAGAATTGTCGTTGCATCACCTAAAAGAAATATTAGGCCATTTGCGCCAACATCTATCTCCTCCTTTCGAAGAGATAAAAAAATTCCGAAGGCTTTGCATTGGGAATTATTTTTAAATAGATTTGGAATAACTACAACATATAAATGAACAAAACAACAGCAATAATATTGATAATAATCCTTTCTACTATAAGCACAAGTCCTGAAATTTGTTGTGAGGAGACTAGTAGTTTACATCGTCCCAAGTGTATCACTGGTACTTATTTTATCGATGACGAAAGGATGAAAGGCAAAGTCGATCTCGGCGGAAATTGATCTCCGAACGTAAACACGGACAAAATGCTGTTAAGCATTTTGACCGGGTTGCTAACGATTCTAATAGCTTACCGCCTTTAATAATAATAATAATAATCATTGGATCTGACTACTCGTGCAGGACTTTCGGAAAATTCACAATGGATCATGTTGTTTCTGGCTGCCCAGTCCTCGCTGAAAAGGAGTACCTCATAAGACATGAGAGACTAGGGCAGTAGATCCACCGGAATGCTTGTAAATGCTACAAAATTAAATCCCATGATAAGTGGTACAGGCACCATCCAGAGGATGTAGTAAATGGCGAGGGCGTCACCATCCTTTGGAACTTCCCAATACAAACAGACAGAAAAATTGACCCAATCGATCAGACATTGTGATGAAGGACCACAACAGAGGAATAGATATGTCTGGCCCACAAGATCAAAATGTCTCAAGAAAAGAATACGAAAAATACTTTCTATATAATCTCAAGTTTTAAAACAAACATAATTTTCTTATGGTTTCTTAAACATTCTCTAGAACAACATTATGTACAAAATCAAATATATGGCACCCTAGGCATAACACCAACATAAACTTCAGGTCTCTGGGTGAGACTTGGAGCCAACTTGTACAAATGTAAAGCAAAAGTCAAACATAGAATAATAATAATAATAATAATAATAATAATAATAATAATAATAATGTTATTGTTTTCAAGATTGGACGTGATCGAATGACACAACAAATTTAAACTCTTTCATAATTTTGTCATTTTGTTACGTTATATATGACTTTTGAATATATGTAGTAATATCGTGGGTGAGAATGGCTAACCAAACAACAGATCCAATTTTGTTCAGCTTAATGTAAAAACAAATCAAACCCACTCTTCAATATATTATTCATTATTGTATGTTAGAAATACATATTTTATGTCATAAATCAATGTTATTGGTAATTCTATTTAGGACAGATAATGAACGAATAACACATTCGTGTCTGTTGTGGGATTTGAAGTTAGACACACCAGAATAAACTATTCGTGGTATGTACTGTTCCTCCAAATTCAAATGCTGTTTGTCACATGAGATTAATATCATCCGATATTGGTGTATATCTAATAAATTCTTGGTTAGAGTCTAGAACATTATTTCAATTTCTGGTTAATGTTATTTTGTTTTAAGTCTGAGAAATTTACGTACTTTATCAATATTCATTCTCTCTTCTTTGTTCCAAACCAAATGAGAAGAGAGACAATTAGACAGAAGATGAGTTTTGTGCTCTGACTCGTAACTTGTTTAAACGGAAATGAGTATCATTCAACAAGGAAGACTTGAATACGTGCGGGAGTAAGACAAGCACATTGGATTACATTTCTATACATTCCGAGAATATGTGGATGAGAATATGTTAAAATTATGCTCTCCTCCATTCTGTATTTCATTCTGCATCAGTAGCTGTAAATATTTATATACCAGTAATATAACGGTATCAGTTCTATCGAATATATTGTCTTACTCTGAAGAAATTAACATTTAATCATGGCAAAAGAAATCATTAACTTTATCTCTCATGTTCCTTGACACTTTCTATTGGATAGCCAAGCAGAATATAATCTTTAGTTAATCCGTCTTCCTATACAACAATTGCAGACACGTGACACATGACGAGATGGGCAGCTTTACTTACGGTAATATTAAATATGTCTATACAATAGAGTCAATATCCGTAATCAATAACATGCGCTGGAAGATAATCAATATCATATAGATATGATATTTATGACCAGATAACTGCTTCATAATGAACAGTATTACTATATGGAAAGTAGACATAATTTTATATTTAATTATTATTATTATTATTATTATTATTATTATTATTATTATTATTATTATTATTATTATTATTTATTAATCCATCTTATCCATTTTAACCACCCTCTCTGCTTATTCATCCTCTATTTATTTCTCTCAACCTCATGCCTCTTCTCCATTCTCCATTCTCTTCTTCCTCTTCTTCCTCTTCATATTTTTCGTCTCCATCTTTTTCTTGTTCTTCTTAATCGTCTATATATTATTATTATTATTATTATTATTATTATTATTATTATTATTATTATTATCATTATTATTATTATTATTATTATTATTATTATCATTATTATTATTATTATTATTATTGATTTATGAAGATTGGAGTAATTTTTCATAAGCAATGAATTTTTCATCACTCTACCCCAAGATTAACTACGATGATATGGTGGAATCGTGCATAAATGCATTTTGAAAAACTTTGATTGGGAAGGATTGCAGGATAGATTATGTAACTTCTTGAATTTTTGTGACAGTTTCGCCAAAAATCATGGGTTTAAATCCAATATAAAATTCTTTAAAAAACCAGCTTTAGATTTTTGAACGCGTAAGTTCTCCGAAGGCCAAGTAGTGACATTTATCTTTGCCGCTGCCCCAATTATCCACATATACAATTAAATCAAATCTGAATTTCCAGTTTTGGGGGATGAAACGGATTTGTTCTGACAAAGGGGATTATGGGAAACATGCAAATAAATATGCTCACCATTATGTCAAAGCCGGTTACAGTGAATCACGATTAAAGGAAATCGCAAATGGCATAGCTACAATTAACAAGGATAGTCAAACTTTCATGCATAATTTTAGAAGCCAAAATAAATTTTATGGTCGAATTAGTGATTAACTGGCCGCGAAATTTCGCTGGAATTTCAAGTGTCGCATGAAAGTCACCGCCATGTTTCAGAAAAATATCCAAGTTTCAAAAAATGTATATCGTTATCCGCCTATTGTAGCCTTTAGAGGTAATAAGAATACTATTAACCACTACTTCTAACCCCAATAAATCTGTCGTTGGAGTTTGTGAACGATGAGCACCGCAAAACGGTTCAAAGTCAGGTAAGACCTATTCATTGTGCAACATGAGTCAAGTCAATTCCATCACAAATCATAAGAGAAATGTTAAGATCTGTATGAAAGGTGGGATGTGTAAAGATTCCCATTTGGCGTACGCAACGGAATATACCGAACAGAACTTGATTCAATGAGCATAGGAGGCATGATGTCAGGCAAAATAATAGTAGATTGACGGAATTTGCCGAACATTTTACGTGAAACAGCTGAAAGTGGACATTCTCAGGAAATAATTTGACTCTATTGTGGTTTCAGTCCTCTAAAATCACGAAAAATCAATATACTTGTGAAATGCTAACCTCAAATTTTGAAAGAAGGAACCCCATAAAAGGCGAATTTCTTCATCAGCTTTATAGGAAACTTTTTGACGAAGGGTATTCTTTTTTATTTTCTTTTTTCCTCTATTTTCATTTTGTTTTTGTTATCAGTAATAAAAAAGCGAAAACTGATGACGTCAGTTTTGTCTAAAAAGAAACGCAGAATATTACCTTTCATATTTTGAATTTCTGTATTTCTGCTTTCTTCATAAACAAAGTCAAAATCTATCGAATCTTATCACGCACATCTTCTTCTTCTTCTACTTCTTCTTCTTCTTCTCTTCTTCTTCTTCTTCTTCTTCTTCTTCTTCTTCTTCTTCTTCTTCTTCTTCTATTATTATTACTATTATTATTATTATTATTATTATTATTATTATTATTATTATTATTATTATTATTATTATTATTATTATTATAAAGACAGTGAGCCGGCAGAATAGTCGACTAATGTAAAATGTCTATATGCCTATATAAGTAACGGTTCTTCTGTTCGCTGCTAGTAGAACTAGCGATAAAACTTTGTCTTAACCTACAACTCCGCGCCGTGTATTTGTTTTTTGTTTTAAATAAACGTTTAATATTCCATTGTTGACACTGTAAGTTATACTGAAACTATATAGGAACTAAAACTTGATGTAAACAGCAGAAAATAGTCTAGATGGATCAAGATGTCAACAGAATTGCAATGCGTAACCTTATCGTATTTTAACTAAAGTTATTTTGCAGTGTTTTCCCAATATTTGTCTATCATATATCAGTCTTCTTTGCACGTGTAGACTGATTTTATTTGTATATTTGTAATAATGTGATATTTTTTCGCTTCTATCTTTTTGACTTTGACATATTAATCTTCTAATTAAAATACGTTCAAAGTTCAGTGTGACAAAAGTTCATTGGGATTTCGCTCCTCTTATACGAAGAACTGTGCTTTGGCAGAATAAACAGAATGTCACACAAAATGTATTTGTCCTGAGCTTGATTTTGTATTTCGTTGTTTATTTGTCGACTGTTCTTCCATCAGATTAACTGGTTTTGTACATATATTAAACAATCATTATCATACTTCTTTCAACGTGAATAAAATATCTTGTGTAACCATATTGCAAATCAGAATCAAGTCTGGTCGATTTTCAAAAATGGAATATCAATAAAATATTCTGTGATGAATTCATAGTGCATTTTAAGATGCTAGTATAAGTCCTTAGAATTCTTAAAAATGTTTTAGCCCGAAGGCCGCGAAATTTAAATGAAAACTAAAAAATCGAAGCCCCGAGATTTTTTGTGCAGATCACTGGCTCTTGAACACTTTAGGTCGTGGGAAGCGTTGTAATGCCATTCCATAAAGAGAGAGTCTTCATTTCCGAATCGTCAAGACACGACCTCATTTCTTCGACTATTACCAGATGGGAGAAAATATTGCTTCGTTGGCTTCAAGTGCATCCAATTAGATTTCCAGAATTCTCTCTTCAAATCTGGTGTCAACTATTATGATATTCCTGTCATGCTCATCTTATGATACCCAAAAGGCTTCCAACATCTTCTGTAATGCATTCTACCCACAATCCAATTATGCAGCAAGTTCACGGGTTGTGAATCAATTCATGCGCGAATCAATTCGTTCACTTTCAACGATTTATGTCACTGGTCACAATTCAGGCAGTCTTTCCGTGAATGGCTTGTCATCAATGCGAATTTCACGTTTTCAAACTTTTTTTATCCATTATGTCACATTGATCTTGTCAATAGCATTATTTCTGTAAACAGCCAGTCGCCTTCTGCGGCTCGTTGGACAACCTGCACCTCTCCCCTCGCCAAGAACTTAATGACAGTAGACTACCTCTGCATGAAACTCACTATTCGTCTGCAATGAAGAAAAGCAACACGGTCTCCGAGTAATTCTTGTTTTTTATATAATTTTCATCTGTCTTGCCCGCATATTGTTCTGGTGTCCGCTGAATTTTTCTCTAGAGAACATTCTTTTCTTTGTAGTTTGATCGTTGGTGATCTACTTCTAGCATACGGCTGATCACTTAGTGGTCTTTTAGACCTTTAAATATATATATATATATATATATATAGTAAGGAAAAATTTTTTTAAAAATGCAGAATGCTCAAATGAAAGAAAATTTTAATAAAATGAGAAAATGATAAAATATATAAATATATATTTATTCAACCGGTTTTTGTCATTGTATGACTTGTCAAGAATATTTATGTTTTAAGAAGTTATTTTAAAAATTAGAAAGGGGAAAAAAAGAAAATTGCATTGTTTTTTGTAAAAGAATAATGATAAAAATGTACAAAAATTAAAAAATAAGTTCTAATTCTGGATTTCTTTTTGCATACACAACAATCCCTGTTTCTAGCAATAAGCTATAAAACAATTTTTTCACCTTAACGAACTTCAATACGGAAAAAAATTTAAACTTACAATAAAAGGCTATTGTTTCTGAAAGTTGTTTTTATACCTTCTAGGGATTGCTTGAAGCTTACTATCTTCCTACACCTTTACACCCACAGACACACACAGAGAGACACACACACACACACACACACACACACACACACACACACACACATATATCTGTGTGCTGTGCGTGTGTATTGACGTGTGTGTGTCTGTGAGTAGCTTAGTTGAAGATCGATAAAATTACTAAAATACAAGGGTAAACATAAATTTCTTCGAATGCCTACCTTAAGTATTGTTAGATCAAGCGTCGTCTTCAGTCGTCTACTCTTTGAAATTGGAAGCTCTGGAAATAAGTATTGAAGTTAGAATCTGATGCTGATTCAAGATAAAAATGAGTTTCAAGTGTAAACTTTATCTTACGAAAACCGTTGAATACTAACTGTTGAATATATTAAATATACGCAATCACACACTTACAAACATGCATCTATGTATATATGTGTGTATCTGTATGTACGTACGTACGTACGTACGTATGTATGTATGTATGTATGTATGTATGTATGTATCTATCTATCTATCTATATGTCTCTCTCTCTCTCTCTCTCTCTATCTATCTATCAATCTGTCTAACTGATTTTAGTTACATACATTTACTGGGATGCATGCGCAATCATTTATTTACGTAGAGAGTCACATGACAACTGTATTCATAGCGTCAAACTAATGAATTCTATTGGTGCATTGAAATTACGTGTTTATTTTTTAAATGCAAAATTAAATTCCTTTCGAAATTTGATTGGAACTGAAATTTGATTATATGTTTTCTTAAAGAAGATTTTTAATTGGTAGATTTCAATAAAAACAATAACAGTAACAAACTTTTTAAAAACTAAATGAAAATGCAAACCCAAAACAAAACGCATTTAATCATTACGCTAAGCGCTTGAATTCATTTGAATTAATAGCTGTTATTGAGACGGGGATCATAGTTACGCCATTGTATCAGTCCTTGAATCTTGAGTGTTGCGGAAGCAGCCTGTTGCATGTGTATTGCCAAACTAGCATGCGCCTACAACCGGAAGTTTAGTTTGTTTCGGTTATTTCAACATGGTCAGCGAGCACTATTTGTTTGATGGTTACTGAATTGATTATTTAATTCATTAATTTGCAAACAAATAGATAAATATTTGCACTAAAAGGACAAAGGCCATGTACACTCCACTCGTTAGGGAAGCGTATGTAGAGCCTGACATTTTTGAGGGGGAGAAAAATACCTGAAAGTGGTGGACAGCTTTGTGTGTCTTGGAGGCACGTTTGGCACTGGAATAAATCACATGATGGCGAAAATCATTGCAGATGCTTTCGCGAAACTAGAGAAGCGAGTCTAGTCAGTTCGGGATATCACAAGAGACATGAAGCTATCTTTGTATGGAGCCTGTGTTCTTACAATCCAACTATACGGCTGCGAAACGTGGACAGTTTACAGACATCATATCAAGCAGTTGGAAAGGTCTCATTAAGCATCGTAACTAATGCATCCTGAACAGAAATTGTCATTTTCTATTGCTCATGGTTGGTTAGTTAATTTGAGATTTGGTTGTAATTCACACACCCTCTCTTTACCTCTCACACTGACGTGTGTGTGTGTGTGGGTCTTTGCATTGTACATTACAGTAAATCAGGATTTAATATTACAAAAAGAAACTATCAGTCCATGACCCACAGAAGACAGTCAATAGGGAGAAAGGACGACTCAACATTTACAAAGGTTTGACAGTAGCAATTGTACAACTGCAGAAGCAGCAACAGTAAAAATAAAACCACGTATCTTCAGCTAGCGGACAATTATTACAAAGGAGGCAATCATTTCGTCATAATGTATGGCTAGATTAGAAATTTAGATTTGAAATGAAGGGGCTAAAGATCCATAGAATTCATATATTGGCGTATTTAATTCATATTTCCTTACTTATGACGGAGTTCGTAAAGTTTCTAGTCTGTGATAATCATGTATAGCATTATTTCATTCCTTTTAAACATCATCAGCATGATGTAATCATGAATTTATTTATTAAACATTTTATGAAGTGAGACATTCATAAAGAGGGAAAATAATTAGCCTGGAAGAAATTCATTGAACGCACGTTTTCCTTTCTTTTCTTTATAAATTGTTAGAAAATTAATAATGGAGAGAAACGAGACAATGTTTTTAGCATCTACGTCCAGTGTCGCTCTTTCCAGAGAGTTCTACCTAGTAAAGGCGTCATGAAAAGCCAATAGGTTTAGTTTTAACCAAAACATAATTCAAGGAACCATTTCGACATATTCTTTGAGGTGTAGAAACTGGTTTAAAGCTTCTACTTCATAATATTCTTGCGAGTAGAGATAGCTAGCAGACAGAATCGTCCGTCATCTCGTTCTGAGTTCATATCCCGCCGAGGTTGACTTTTCCTTTCATCTTTTCGGGGTCGGCAAAATATATACCAGTTGAATACTAGGCTCTATGTAATCGCATCAACCACTTTCCTGGGCTTACTGGCCTTGTGTCGAAATGTGAAACCTATACTGAGGCAAGTAAAAAGTTTTGAAATATTTACATACGTGTTAGTTTGTGTCGTGTATATCTGTAGCAAAACACTTCAAGCCGTGGAAGGTACACTCTGAGGTTGGTCGTATCGTGATAGCTGGTGCACTGACAAATGCATAGCTCCACTCTGTATGTGATTTGAAAGCGGCACAGATGAACGTGCAGCATTGTCTAATTCGGGAACTTATGCTTTATAAGTTCGAACTGGGCCGTAATGTCACTGAAGCAACCCAATATATTTGTTGTGTGAAGTTTAAAGCTGCAGCTGATCTCAGTAAGTTACCACATTGTTTAAGAAATTTTTCTCAGGTTAAGGAACCACGATGATCAGGCAAAGACATGAAGACCTAAAACCCTGGAGTCCAAGGCCATACTCCAAACCCTAGAGGCAAATCCGGCCAGTAGGAATCAGGGAGCATCAGGCGAGCTTGGCATTTCACGGATGTATTCCATTCGGCAGCAAAACTCTCAGGCATTGGTTAACAGAAAGCGAACCCTTCTGCAGCAAGACAACGCAAGACATGCTACTTGAGAGACCTGGAATAAAATCGAAGACCTTGAAGGAATCGAACTGATGCAACACCCAGCATATAGGCAAGACGTAGGCCGCTCGAATTATTTATTCTGATCTGTGGTTTGCTTCGTGCGTTCGTGATGCCTCGTCAAACAAGAGGAGGTGGAAGCTTCAGTGACGGAGTTCTTCGCGCCGAAGCTCAAGAACTGGGATCAAAGACCAAGGCAGCTCCAGGCGGGACAACACAGTGACCTGTTCTTTGAATGCTGCTTTTGTTGGAATTTGACAAATAGAAAAAAACAAGTCATGAAAATATTGCAAACATTTTGCAAACACACAACAGGAACCTCTCATTACGAAGTGGAAGAGGCAAGTTTTTGTAAACGCATCATTCTGACAGTCGTCAACAATTTCAATGGATTGTTGGTTAACGAAAGTTCTAAGGGCAAATGCTTTTCACTTTAAAAAATAAGCAAAACAAAAAAAAGAACCCTCGAAATAACTGTATTGATAGCTATCGATATAGCTGTGAATTTTACACCTTTCTGGTTGTCCCCAATTTTTTGTTGCAAAAACATAGATGTATAAATCCTGTAACGTTTTTTAACTGTCATATTGAAGTTTAAAAATAACGGCATCGTGTGTATACATAATCATGTATCTGGTCCGTTGATGCGTGTGAACCATGGCTCTACATCCATTGAAAATATATGGGAAATATATGCTGTTAGTTATATGTCTTGTTTTATTTTTATGTGCATATGTCTATATCTATCTATCTATCTATCTATCTATCTATCTATCTATCTATCTATCTATCTATCTATCTATCTATCTATCTATCTATCTATCTATCTATCTATCTATCTATCTACCTGTGTATGTGAATGTGTGTGTGCTTGTCGGTGTGTGTGTAATATGTGTTTATATACATATATATATGCACGTCTATATATGTATATATATGTATATGTATATAAATATATAATACGTATGTATATTTATACACACATATATATGTATATATATTTATGTATATGTATATATAAATATATATACATATGTATATATACATATATACATATATATACACACATGTATACATATGAATATATATACATATATACATATATATATATATATATATATATAATATATATATATACATACACACACACATATATATATATATATATATACACTCACGCACATATATGCATAGGCTCTCACAAACACGCACATATAGATACTATATTTTCATATAATGCTGCTACAAGAATTACGTTTTGGCCTTGAAGTATTTTCTAGAGGACTTTATTTTATTACCGTTAAATAAAATGAATCATATTGTTTTATAAAATCAGAAAATAACCATTTTAAAGTGTTTCTATGAGCAACACCACTAAAGTATCGTTAAGCTCAGTTGCCGACTATTAATATGATTAAATCATGGCTGTGATATTGGTTGGCTTCAGGGGCAGAATAATAAAATATATTCTTCATACATGCGCACACATACACGCTTACATTATTTTGAATTTACATTCAAAAGCAAAATAGTTCAGCAAATACAGTAAAGTTCTTCCAAACCTAAGCCCAACCATCTATCATCATGCCCGTATCCTATTATTCAATCTGTGGGAAAATTGGAAATTCGTAATTGGTATAGCAATGTTATGGGTTTCTAAATTTGTAACGAAGGCGCACACAATATCTGCATTGGAAAACAATAATATACTTCACTGTAAACATAGATAAATTTTAAGTAACAACATTTTAAAACATTATAAAGTTCTGTATAGATACGAAGATTAAGCAAATGTTCGATTATATAAATGTGTACTCAAATGTTAAAGGAGATAATCATCGAGGAGGTCATGGATGGAAAGGAAAGAAAATTCAGAAACTTTGATGACTGATTGTTTGAGCAAGCAATTAATCAAGCAATCGATTAGTTAATTGGTCAAATGGTTGTGGACGGAATAAGATCGAAGCTATCAACACCTGGGCGGTTTCGCTCCTTAGATATGGAGCAGGGGTAATCGCATGCAAAGTAGACGAAGGAAACAGCTTAGACAGAAAGACAAGGACGTTGCTAACTAGATATGGGTCACTCCACACAAAAAGTGACACAGACAGGCGGTATGTACCAAGAAAAAGAGGGGGAAGAGGACTTATTGGATGCGAACACATCATTAGAGGAGAAGAAAACAATATAGTATGGTATGTAAAAATGTCACAGATTATCAGAGATAGGAAGGTCAGGCTTCTGTAGGATGAAAGATTGCAAATATTAAGCACTATACAAGAAATTGAAAACGAATAATACTACAAAACCCGTATCAAACCTGAATCCACATAATGAATCGGATTTTGCACAGTAACTTTAAAAACATTAAGGCAATGATATATAATACAAGTTCCAAGTGTAAATTTCTCTTTTGCTTTAATACTGTGAACCTACGTGTACACTTTAGCGGGCACATTTTCAATTGATTACGGCTCTGGAAGATGGAAACCGCTTGCTTCTTGGTAAAGTAATTTTCGGTCATAAACTCAATGTCCTACTATGACTTGCTTCTATGTTATCCGAAAGTACAGACGAACGAAATAGCGGTCGGTTGTAAAAAGTAAAGTAACTATTTTAATCGGTAATTCAAATGTTAGACGACTTCTCAATGGAAGACGTCTGACACAGTCTCTGTATAAGACGAGAATGTGTATAATTGCATTCATAATTAATACATACGTTGACGCGGTGAAATGCAACATTTCTGAATCAAGATCAACGAAGTAACACTTATGTGATGCAAACAAATGAAGGATATAACAACCTACAAAAAATCTCAGCACTCTTCGATCGAGCCCAGTACTTAACTTTATCGACTCCGAAAGGATGAAAGACAAAGTCAACCTCGGTGGAATTTGAACTCAGAAGGTAAAGATGGACGAAATACCACTAAGTATTTTACCTGGACTGCTAACGTTTCTTATTTTTTATTGCCCACAAGGGGCTAAACATAGAGGGGCTAAACAAGGACAGACAAACGGATTAAGTCGATTACATCGACTCTAGTGCGTAACTGGTACTTATCTAATCGACCCTGAAAGGATGAAAGGCAAAGTCGACCTCGGCGGAATTTGAACTCAGAACGTTAAGTCAGACGAAATACCGTAAAGCATTTCGCCCGGCGTGCTAACGTTTCTGCCAACTCGCCGCCTTAAAAAACAGTAATAATGACAAAGGAGGGAATGATTTCGTTATGAAATCCATTCGCATATAATTGTTTCTGCTATAAGAGAATATACAGTTATATTTTAATAGTTGCGTCCCGCCTAAAGCTTTTATGCATGTCTGTCTGTTTGTCTGTCTGTTTGTCTGTCTGTCTGTCTGTCTGTCTGTCTGTCTGTCTGTCTGTCTGTCTGTCTGTCTGTCTGTATGTATGTATGTATGTATGCATGTATGTATGCATTATCTATCTATCTATCTATCTAACTATCTATCTATCTATCTATCTATCTATCTATCTATCTATCTATCTATCTATCTATCTATCTATCTATCTATCTATCTATCGGTGGTTTGCCCTCAAGAGAGCAGTAAAAGCAGAAGCGATTAGGTACAGCAAAGCACTAGCCATAGATAGAAATAGAGTAGAGGGTGAGCTAGTTAAGAAGCTAGAAGAGGCAATTAGAAGCGGCATCGCATCCGACGTTTTGGCGGCGAGGTTGGCCCTCGACCAACACTTCAACGCCAAACACGAAGGATGTGCTGTCAGAGCTAGGATGCGTGCTCTAAGGAACGAAGGTGTTGGAGCCGCGAGAGAGGCCCGGGTGGCAGAGGCGCAACAGGGCAACAAAGTCACCATTCGGTCCCTGGTAGATGAACAGGGGCGCGAATTGCTCGAGCCAAGTAAAATGTGTGAGGCCTTTCAGCAGCATTTTGCCCGACTGTTCGGAACGAGTGGAGGGCAGAACGTAGGGTGGACTTCAGTGCCTACCTACATAGCCTACCACGACTCTCGACAAGAAAGGCAGGGTGCTGCGAAGGTGCCATCACGGCGGCGGAAGTGCAGGAAGCGATGGCAGAATGCTCGAGGGACAAATCACCGGGTTTGGATGGTCTACCCTACGAGCTTTACAATTGTATGCCAGACTTGTTTGGAGATCTCTTAGCGGCGGTGTACTGCAACTGGCAGCAAAACGGGAGCATTCCTGGTTTTGTGAGCCGAGGAGCCGTAACACTGCTGAAGAAAGATCTAAACAAGGGAATGTAATAGATAACTTTAGGCCCATCACTCTGCTTAATGCAGACTTGAAAATTTTGGCCAAGGTGCTAGCCAAGAGGTTGGCGCTTGTCATCGAGAAGCTGGTCGACAAGGCGCAAAACAGCGCCGTGCCAGGCCGGACCATCCATGACAACCTCCACCTGATGCGCTACATCATAGAGAGGGTAGTTAACGAACCTGGCATGTGGGGGCGCTGATCAATTTGGATCAATCGAAAGCTTTCGATAGGGTGGACCATCGATACTTGGAGGCGGTCCTCGAAGCGGCTGGCTTCGGTCCCGTCTTCCGCGGCTGGATAGCCGCTTTGTACAGAGGCATCCGTTCGGTAATTCGCGTGAATGGACATCTATCGAGACCCTTCGACATCGCACGTTCGGTCCGTCAGGGATGCCCCCTCTCGTCGCTTCTATACGTATTGACTCTCGAGCCATTATTGCAGAAGCTGGCAACCTTGAGAGACATCCCGCGAGAACTGGGATGCGGGACGAGCGTGTCTGCATACGCGGACGACGTCACCGTCATAGTGTCTAGCCACGAGCACATCGAGCAGGTCGGCGAGACACTGAAAAACTACGAAGCAGTGACAGGAGCGAAAATCAACCGGGAAAAGTCAGTGGGCTTGCGACTAGGCACCTGGAGAAGCAAGCCCATGCCGTCCACCAGCGCCTCCGTCGTGGGACGCTGGACCGACGGCCCGGTTGAGTTGCCGGGGTCTGGTTTGGTCCGGACCTCCAAGTGGAGAAGAACTGGAACGAGATAACGAGTGTGGGTGGTCACTCTCGCCCGGCAATGGGCCGAGAGGAAACTGTCCCTAAAAGGTCGGGCGGAGGTGCGAACACGTACATCGCGTCCGTCATCTACTACCGCCTGACCGTCGTACCTTGTCCCGACCCTACCATCACCAAACTAAACGCATTCTCTTTCGCTTCTTTGGAAAGGATGCGTCCCGATGGTCAGGCGATCCATTTGCTGTCAACACCGTTAAAAGGAGGGCTGGGCATGCCGTAGTTGATGATGCGCAGACACGCGCTGAGACTGCGACATCTCTGGCTCTATGTAGACGACGGTGAACAGGTGTGGTCACCGTTGTGAGGCACGCTTTCCCGCAGCTCGTCTCCATGACCGAACTGCAGTCGTGGATCAAAAAGAGGCCGAGGAAGGGCGAATGGCACCGCGAGTGTCGCGTTGCTCTCAAGCAACTCTGCCGTCCTGGGTCGACCTTGAGTGACTTCAACACAACCAAAGCATTCTATAGGGGTTTAGTGGAGGGGAGGCACGACGACGAGCTCGGGGCGAACCTGGACGTCGACGAGGAGTACCTGACCCGCCTGCTCAGGACGACTTTCGGGCCAGGGCCCATGGACAACTTCCAGAGATCCTTGGCCTGGCAGTGCTACCGAGAAGCGCTACCCGTTCGGGATAAGCTCTACAGACACGGCTCGAGAAACACGGGGCCGACCTGCCCGAGTTGCGGTCAGAGCGACGAAACCGTTCTGCACGCACTCGTGCAGTGTCCAACAATTTCCGACCTGTGGGCTTATGTCGAACAACTGCTGTCACGTGTGGGACGAGTCGGTTTACAGCTGAGTCTATCGTCAATATTGTCACGCCTCCTTCCTCAAACGGGAAGGAAGAGCTATTTTCATCATCCTTGTGGCTATGGCGAAAGAATGTATCTGTGGACGCGTCTGAAAGGATTGGAGACAACACTTCCTCTCTGGTCAATCTCTCATCAACTTCTTCAAGTACCACTTGAAAAGAAAGTGAGAGTAGAGAGGGCAGTTTTGTCTAGCGAATGTTTTAAAAAAGATGGGTGAATGTAGCAAGAATGGCACGTATGAATGACGAAGCCACCTTGAGCATGATCCCATGAACCCAGAAATTGAAAACAGAGAGTTGCTCATTCGCAAAAAAAAAAAAAAAGAATTAACATGTGACTCCATTGACCGAGGTTACCGTGGTCTTTTTCCGTAGGCTTTTCTTTCCACGGTTAACCTCACCTGTCCTCCCTTACACTTCATATTGACATTTTGTGATAACGATCCCTATTGATCAATTTTTTTTCCTGTTCCCCTTTTTTTTAACCCCCCCCTTTTTTTGTCCTCTTTCTCTCCTTTTACGATCCCTTTTGATCGAAACACTCCCCTCCCCTTCCCTTTTTTTTTTTTAAACCTTCAAAAGAAAAGCTCTACCTTGTAATTTTTCTATCTGTGTGCAGCCCTGTGTGGCTAATAAAGAACAATCTTCTATCTCTATCTATCTATCTATCTATCTATCTATCTATCTATCTATCTATCTATCTATCCTCCATCCATCATCCTCCATCCATCCATCTATCTATCTATCTATCTATCTATCTATCTATCTATCTATCTATCTAGGGCTGTAAGTATCCAATTTACCCATCTGTCTATGTATACGTATATAAATGTTTCTATGAAGATACACCCAAGACTGGAATATATTTCATATGCCGAACGCACTCCTGCCTGTCCTTCATATACAGAAACTTAACTCATACCCATAAATCCTTGTCGAGCATATTTTATTTTATAAATTATTTACTTTTATTTTTTTTTTGTTTCCATATTCATTGGCAAATGTTTCAGGGTGTAACTAATTTCAGTTTTTGAGTTGACTTACAAGTGCTTAGAAGAGACTTGAAAACATATTTCGTTGGCAAAAAATAAACGTTCAAAAATGCGGAGGTTCAATAGGATGAAACATTTGATATTGATGAGCAATTTACTTCAATGAACAGAAAAAGAAAAAAAAAGGAACAGAAGAATATGCGGTAAGAATCAATTGAAACCTTATTGAAAATTCCTCTTATAGCCTGTCATGTTTTAAAGAAATCACCAGCAAACTGTGATCAGTCAGTTTCGATATTGAAATACCCATGAAAATCGATGGAAAAATTGCTTTTCACTTTGCGTAGTTCATGTTGCTATTGGAAATGTAAAATACTGTTAGAAACAAACAAAAAAAAAGTGAGGGAGAAAGCAAATTTAAAGAGAAATATGAAAATGTTTGGTTCGCAGGAATCACAGAAGAACAGAGAAAACGTGTAATAGAAAATTAAATTAATTCGTGAAACTTCTTACCTTTGGCGATAAAAATGAAGAATTCGACAATTATATATGTTGAACCTACTCCCCACCTCATAAAGTAAAAATAAAATAAAGGAACAAATAGGTTTATCCCTTAAAATCTTTTCCATTGACCCAATTTATTCATTTGGGACATGCACGGCCATTATATCAACGTAAAGCATTCAAGTGCCAATTATTTCAACATTTCACTTTGGGAATAAATAATATCAATTCTAAGAAAAGGAGAGTTCTTTCTTTTAGCTTTGCCGCAGCTTTTGATGTTCATTAAAATCTCAGAATGTTTTCTAATGTTAATAATAATAATAATAATAATAATTTCTGATCTTAACTGATTGGAAGTGTTATCATGTACATTGTTTTGTCTTGGTATAAAAGATGGGCTACAGCAAATATTCTGCTCAATACCACAGATTTGCTTGTCAGTTGTTTGACCTTAACCAGTTGAGCATGTCCCTTAGTGGCTGACGATATGTGCATCTCTGATCACGAGCAGAAGTAGTGGGGGAGCATCATAGCCATGTGTTGAGAAGGATTTTTTGGGGTTTGAATAATTCACCTCTGGAAACATGGGTTTTCGTTCAACTCCTAAACAACCCTTATTCAGGGACCTTTTGAGCGGATGGGTTACTCGATCTGAAGAAAATTCTAACTGGGCTCCACCTGCAAGGTCATGTGCTGTTTATCTTGATATGAGATCACCATGTCGCGCACATATGGTTGTGATGCATGTGCCTGGTGTACCCTTATCAGACGGGTAGTCATGATGGGTATACTGGGCTTCGTATATTTTACCCCAGTGTCACTTTGATGGCATGCTCTGCTCGCTCACTCAATAATAATAATAATAATAATAATCGTTTCTACTCCATGCACAAGGTCCGAATTTCTTGTGGAGGGAGGGGGTCAGTCGATAAGATCGACCGCAGTTCCCAACTGGGGCCTTCGACCCCGAAATGATGAAAGGCGGAGTCGACCTCAGCAGAATTTGAACTCAGAACATAAAGACAGACTAAATATCGCTAAGCATTTCGCCCGGGCGTGCTTACGTTTCTGCCAGTTCGCCGCCTTATACTACTACTACTACTACTACTACTACTACTACTACTACTACTACTACTACTACTACTACTACTAATAATAATAATAATAATAATGATAAATTATTTTATTAGTCACAAGGGCTTAAATAAAGCAACATTAAAGGACATGCAACAACATAAAGACAACACAAAACGTTACAAAGGGTTTTCCACGTGTAAACACTATATAACAGTTCTTCACAGGTGTATGCTCAGAATTGGTCTTTTCATACTGGCCATTCTTCCAAAATTTACCCACCTTTCAACAAACTTGCTAGAAGGCAAAACTTCCCTCTCCACCCTCAACTTCCTTTTCAAGTAAAACTTGAAAAAGTTGATGAGGCAAATAAAAACTGCCTGCCCCTCCCGGCCAAAGGAGGGCAGCGGGGCAATCTTCACTATGGATTCAGCTGATATCCGGCTGCGTCCTACACGCGACAGCAAGTATTCGACATAAACCCTCAGGTCAGCAATACTCGAGCACTGGACGAGGGAGGCAGAACGGTTTCGTCACTCTGAGCGCACCTTGCGCAGGACCGGCTGACGGCACTTCCGTGCCTTTAAAGTTTATTCCGAACGGGCAGCGCCCCTCGGTAGCACTGTCAGGCAAGGGACTTCTGGAAGTTATCCATAGGCCCAGACCCTCCATTCAGCGGCTGTTGATAGCAGATGGATCACTTGACTAGTGGAACAAGCTTCTTCCACAGAAAAAAGGAAAACTAAGCGAACCATCTTGGTCAACCAGCAAACGGGGCAAGGGACGACGGTCAAGCGGTAATAGATGACGGCGGCGAGCTGGGCAGAAGCGTTAGCACGCCGGGCGAAATGCTTTGTGGTGGTATTTCGTCAGCCGCTACGTTCTGAGTTCAAATTCCGCCGAGGTCGACTTTGCCTTTCATCTTTTCGGGGTCGATAAATTAAGTACCAGTTATGCACTGGGGTCGATGTAATCGACTTAATACCTATGTCTGTCCTTGTTTGTCTCCTCTATGTTTAGCCCCTTGTGGGTAATAAAGAAATAGGTAATAGATGACGGATGCGATATACGCATTCGCCACCTCCGATCGACCTAATTTTGGCACTAGTAAAATGTAGCAATGTTTAGCTGTATTATTATTATTATTATTATTATTATTAGTAGTAGTAGTAGTAGTAGTAGTAGTAGTAGTAGTAGTAGTAGTAGCAGCAATAGTAGTAGTAGTAGCACTACTACTACTACTACACTACTACTACTACTACTACTACTACTACTACTACTACTACTAAAAATAAGATTAAGAATAACAATAATCATAATAATGATACGTCACACGTATTGAGGAAGGCATTATCGCCGTGAATTTTAATTTTTTCGTCCTCTATTTTATTTGTTTACTTTTCTGGGTTTTTTATTTTTATTTTTCCTTTTTCTCTCTGTCTTTCTTCCCCTTTTTCTCTATCACATTACTCTGTAAATGAACAATCTGGTGTGTTTGTTTCAATGGCTTACCAATGTATGCACTACGTTTCTCTGTCCTGGGTATCAGGGAGACACTCAGCAAGAAATAGAAACAGAATTGAAAGAAGGAGTGGCTGTGTGGTAAGTAGCTTGCTAACCAACCACATGGTTCCGGGTTCAGTCCCACTGCGTGGCACCTTGGGCAAGTGTCTTCTGCCCTAGCCCCGGGCCGACCAATACCTTGTGAGTGGATTTGGTAGACGGAAACTGAAAGAAGCCTGTCGTATATATTATATATACATAATGTATGTTGTGTGTGTGTTTGTGTGTCTGTGTTGTCCCCCTAGCATGCTTGACAACCGATGCTGGTGTGTTTACGTCCCCGTCACTTAGCGGTTCGGCAAAAGAGACCGATAGAATAAGTACTGGGCTTACAAAAGAATAAGTCCCCGGGTCGATTTGCTCGACTAAAGGCGGTGCTCCAGCATGGCTGCAGTCAAATGACTGAAACAAGTAAAGGAGTAAAGAGTAAGATGTTGATGAACAAAATTATAATAATAATTATTATTTTTAAATTTGGTAGAAGGCTGGCAATTTGAAGGAGGGGAAAGAAGTTTGCATGACCGTCAGTAATGACTGGTATTTTATTATTTTATTTATCGACTCTGAAAGGATAAAGGATAAAGGTGACTTCGGCGGGATTTGTGCTCAGAATCTAAAGAGCCAGAAGAAATGTCGCTCAGCATTTTGCTCGACGCGCTCGCGATTGTTCGAGCTCACCACTTTAACAATATGTAATGTTCAAAGGCGGCGAGCTTGCAGAAACGTAACCACGCCGGGCGAAATGCTTTGCGGTATTTCGTCTGTCTTTACGTTCTAAGTCCAATTTCCGCCGAGGTCGACTTTGCCTTTCATCCTTTTGGGATCGATGAATTAAGTACCAGTTGCGTACTAGGGTCGATCTAATCGTCTGATCCCCTCCCTCCAAATTTGAGGCCTTGTGCCTAGGGTAAAAAGAATATAAAACGTTCATATATATATATATATATACATACATACATACATACATACATACATACATACATACATACATAATATATATATATATATATATATAGATTATATATGTATGTATGTATGTATGTATATATATATATATGAACGTTATATATATATATATATTATATATATATATATATAAATATATATATATGTATGTATGTATGTATGTGTGCGTGTGTATGTATGTATGTGTGCGTGATTGTGTGTGGCTTGTATGTAAATGATAATGGTCTTAAACTGAAGAAAAAACATTTACTTTCATTTTTAGTGAGTTTACAGCATATTACGTTACATAGAAGATTTACTCTGTATACCATGGCAATGCCATGACCTCTAGATATAGAGAAGTTTCGTTTTACCATAATGTCTAACCTGAACAGACACGAAAATACACGCACACGCACACACATACACATAGACTTATACACACACATACTCACACACATTTATATGCGAATCTATATCTGTATATCTTACTCAATGTGGATGCATTGTTAGAATACATCGACGTTAAGTGGGATATACAGACATTATTCAGTAGAGATACTGCCTTCGTTACTAATATTTATTTGCAGACTCACACACAGACACAGACACACACACATACTTACACACACACATACAAACACACATATACTTATACATCCTGAATCAAAGTTATTATATTCAAGACAACTATACAATAACGACGGAACGACGGTATATTTAGTAACAGAGGGATCAATACTAACCTGAGTTCAAATTATTATACAAAAAACTAAAAGCTTATTGAACCAGCGAATCAAGCTTCGATTTCTGGTGTTTCTAAAGGAAACAAGAAAAAAAGCCTCATAGAAAATTGTTGCTTGGGTAGTGTTTTGTGTTCGTTGCAAATGATCTCCGATCAATGATGTTTTATTGGTAGTAGAAATTTTACGAAATATTTCATAAATGAAATCGAAGTATGTTACTATTCCACCAAGTATAAAGGTTTATATATTCATATATGTGTGTATTTATATATATATATATATATATATAATATACAGTGGTGTATATACACATTATATATATATACACATTAATGCGAAACAAGGTGGAAAAATAGTGATCTTATACATATATATATATATATACATACACGTAAATATATATATATATATATATATACATATATATGTTTTTATTACTTTTCTATGATGCTCTACCCTAAATATTCCTTTAGCCGATACCAGACATCAATCTTTTATTGATATTAGCTAAATAAGTAAATATATATTTTTTAGTCTGATATATTTTGAATTATTTTACTTTTTCTAAAAATCTTCTCTATTGGTGTTAATAAGCTACATATACTTTATCATAATATTAGTAATTATGCCATTTTATTTCCTTTTGTATAGTGTTTTGCCCTACTCGATTATTTTATTTCTTCATTATTTTATAATTAGCCTTTATTTATTTATTTATAAAATTAATCTAATTTTTGTATCTCTATAAATTCATACTTAGCTTATATAAAACAATACTGGTATATTCACTACTTATAAAAAAATACTGCTTAGATTATAATTTTATTAATATATAATTAGCATGTTCCTTTACCTCAATACTCGTATATACCAATTAATCAATATTGACAGATATCATCTGATGAGTTTAAGTGTACAATATGTATAAATATTAAACTATTTCTGGATAATTACTTTTCCTCCCTCTACTGTGGTAAAAGTTTGGTATATACTCAACAGTATTCATAAATTTCTGTCCTTTGTTATAATATGTTTAATAATCCTTTGAATAACCCTAAAGTTTAACTGTATACAACGTAGCAACATTGTTTAAATTATTTAACTATAGTACTACATGATAAGACTCCCCCCTGTTGCATCATCAATGGTCTGCTAGTGGGCGACCCCCTTAATTGTCAGCTAACATCTTGTTTTAAGTTTTCCTTTACCAAACCTCATGATATTGCTTCTAACAAATCTTGATTTTTATGACTATACCAACTATGATATCTGTCTGGTCCCTCAGCCGTACGTCTAGGGATACCTCCCTCTGTTCTCTCAGCCTTAGATATACAAGGAATTTGATAAACTAGTCTATAAATTAAAACTGATCCCATAAAAACAACAAAAAAATCAGTGACTGGCAGAGTCTGTAACAATGTATACCTTCTTGAAAAATTCAGTAACTTCTAAACTGGAGTTGAGACAGCATTTTCTTTGTCTATCTCCTTAATTTATTGGATACTTTAGGTATAATTACACTAATATGTCCATCTGTTCTAATTTAATTAAATTCTATGCCTTTGTGCAGCTGAAGATTGCTCTGCATTACCTCTGGATATCCTTGTTGCTTATTTTGATACGTATATATATATATATATATATATATATATATATATATATATATATATATATATATAACCAAGAAAAAAGCAACAATAATGGATCGGTAGATTAGTACAATTGTTCCATACTATAAACATTTTATTTCAAGCTGCAAATATTACAGCAAATATAATGTCAAGTATTCATCAGCTAAATCACATATAGGTTTTCCAAATATCTTAGAGAGTGTAAATATCCTTATGAAGTTATAGGAGTGAGTTCCATGAATCTGAAGTAAGATTCTAAGCAGACTATATATGTTTTCCAACAATACAAAGTTTTTAAAATGATTATTAACATCCTAAAGATATGGGTATAAGTTCCAAGAGGCATGAGGAAAGATGCTGGTCATACCACGGTTAAGTTCGCATCTAACTGTTGCAGACAAAATTCTATAGTAGCAAGAAAGACAGCGGGGTAGGTTTAACTAAAGCAAAGAACATCAGGAGAAAAGAAATGAGGATGTAAGAAGGAGTAAAGATACCACAGACAAAGGTCAGTCTATATCTGTGGTGACAGAAAATCTAGGTCAGTGTAGAAGGAATCTTAAATTCATAAAAGAACTGTAAGTTTGACCAACACTAGCTTTGAACTGAGAAACTCATAGAATTAATGGTGGGATTGAGAATACAGGAAGATTAAAGGAAAGCACTAAAGGGGTCATAAGTTATCGGTAGAGGGAGATACAGTAAGAAAATTAAGGTTAACACTAGAATAGAAGGTTATTTATTTATTATTGTTTCTATTTTAACTTATGTTTATATATGGTAAGAAGGAATTTAGGTCAACATCTAGAGGTCAAATAAATTCAATAGCAAATGGTAGGGGAATCTTACTTGTTCAAAATTCATATCACTAAGGGAATAGTATTACATGTTAAATTTAGAATAGAATTAGGAAAGATTAGCAGTTTATATGATTTAAGTAAGGTTAATTAAATTGACTATAAAGTCAATTAAAAATTAGCATAGTACAAATACTATTTATTTATTTATTTTAAAAGATGCAGTTAGAAAGAACAACAGTAGGAGAACTTGCAAATTTCTATTTGAAATATTTTAGAGTTTTGATTTTTGAATGAATGCAAGACGGACCCAAATATATACGGTTATTTAGTAGATTTTTATTTCTTCTATGCTTTAGAAGAAATATGTCTCCATGGAACAGAGTTGACAACCCACCCTATTATTTCTATAAGGTACTGCCTTTCTAACTATTTCCCATTTTAGGTTATATTTAATATTATTAGTTTTGAGTTCCCAAATTTTACTGGAAAGTGTTGTGCAACCAGTTTATGATCTAGCCGAAAAGATGAGATATGGTTATTAATTCTCTGTTTAAAATTTATAGTACAACCCAGGTAAAAAGATTTACTATTCGAAGTTGTTACAGTACATTTATAGATTACATTATGGGCCGAACACCGACCAGATGCCGGACATTTTGACTTAATCCTACAATTGCAACTAGGGGGGTAATTTTCAGATTTAGAATTATTTAAGGACAGATCTCTCACATTGCTGCTATTCAAGTTATTACGAGTATTATTTTCGTTATTATAGGTAATATTGTTATCTGAAGTTAAGTTACTATTTATCGATCTGTTTACACTATCATTTAGATCTACCATAACCATATCACAATTAACTACATTATTGGTATTGCTATTATTATTGTTTGTATTTATATCCGAATACTTATTACTGCAATAGATATAATTGTTATCCTCATTCTCGAAATTATTTTTATTTGTATTATTCATATTATTATCATTATTATTATTTCTATTAATATTATTTATATTATTGCTGTTGATGCTGCTCTCTTTTTGATAATAATAATAATTATTATTATTTTTATTTTTATTTATGATTCTATTATTACAATTATTATTGGTATTCATGTTGATATTAGTCTTATTACTCCTAGCTGACTTAAAGTTTTTATTATTAATTCTAGCTATTATAGTGGACATATTTGGGAGGGTTGAGTAAGAAATCCTAACCGTTCTCTTAGAAATTATTCTATGATATTTATGAGAGGTTGGAAAGTTTTTTTTCTTGTATAGATTTGAATTTGTCGTATATATCCGATAAAATCGTTCAGTTGAAAGGAACATTTAACCAGATGATATTTTCTTTATTATATTTTCTTAAATTAGATTTAGGGTTAGATGAATTATTATTGCCCCCACGAGAGTTATTATTCGTATTACTTTTATTTGTATGTTTTTTAGATTTATCTAGATTAGTTTTATCAGAGTTACTTATGTTCTGGTCAATATTTTTATTCTTATGATTTGGTTTGCACACTGGATTCTTCGTCACCATAAATCTATTTTTATATCGGGCACGATCTATATTCTTGTTTACGTAGTTAATGTTCTCTTCATTTTTAGGAAGATGCAAGCTCTCCTTATCAAGAAAGGTAATTTCCTGGTTATATCCCGCTTTAGATAATGCTGTATTATAATGTTTAGGGTGAGAGTTAAATATATCATTTTTAGATGACAGTTTGGAAATTCTTAGGGAAATATTTCTAAGCAAAGATTTTATTATATTAGGGGGATGATTAGATAATTTATTTACGTATCTAGTGATTTCACCTTCCTTTCTAAATGGGTAAGGTAGCTTAGAGTTAAGGTCTAAGGTAATATCCAGGAAATTGACTATCTTAGTGCCAGGTTCATAAGTTATGCTAAGGTTAAAATCTTTAAAGAACTTATTAATTTTCTTTCTAATCCGTTCAATGCTAGATTTACTATTGCTAGGAATAACAAACAGAGCATCATCCCTATATAGGCCACCTTGTAATTCAGGGATTTCTCTTTTTATGCACTTTAATAGATATGCACCTACTAAATCAGTTATCTCAGCCGAATCGCTAGAACCCATGGGTATTTCAAAATTATTAGGGGTATCTGCTCTAGTCCATAATTTACCTTCAAATTCTATAATAGTTTTTCTAGCTAGTAGTACTATATCAATTTCTTCTTTAGATATGAGGAAGCGATTCATGGCAAAAATAAGCGATTTATTTAGCAGAATGGGGGAAATACTAGAATAATAATTATTAATATCAAACTGAATAAAAGAGAAACTACTAGTGTTAACAAGAGAATTAAACCATTCTAATACTTCATCAGTATTTAGCCATAGACTTAAGGGAAGGATCGGGGTTATTTGGGGTAGAACATTATCCAAGATAGATTTACTAAGCCGGCCAATGTCCGACTTAGTTGGACATATAAGCCTTACCGAAGGGTTTTCTAGGAAATGTCTTTTGTGGTCTTTAAGGTTGATTCTAGGTTCACACGGTTTGTGTGTATGTGTGTGTGTGTGTGTATATATTTATGCATATATATGTATATACAGTGTGAGTAAGCACATAAATGAGAAACAAGATGGAAAAAGTAGTAATAGAATACCAGAGGTAGAGTTATATGCTTTCCTAAAAAGCAGCAAAAATATCACAAAAACTGTTACTCAGAGTTTCACGTTCCCGTTCGTCGGACAGTTTTGTTTAAGATGGAGCAAGATAAAGTTATATGCAGAGATAGAATTACCTTGATGTGAAAGTTGTTTTGTTTCATTGGTCCTTTCAACTAACGGTCTTTTCAATAATCGGTTGCATGAAATTAACATTGCGGCTTAAAATCATATCATTGTAAAAATCGAAGAAAACCTGAAATCAAAAATATCTTATGTAGAAGGAAAAATGGTAGATAATTAGCTGTAAAAATGATAATAAATTAAAAGATATATCTGTTTGAAAAACCATCACGCTAAAATACACATACATTGAGAAAACATACACATACCAAACAATCTAAAACATACTTATATACATCCAACATACATCAAACATATATATATATATGCACACACTCACACGCACGTGCATAAAACATCCTGGTGTTTGCTTATACAAATTAGATGTTACAGGCGAAAGAAAAAAGACGAGAAACATAAAAGAATAACAAGGGGGTGAGAAACAAAAACGAAAAGAAGAAAAAGAAGTAAAAGAAAAAGAAACAGAAAATTAGAGATAGAAAGGGAAAGAGAGAGTGAAATGATTGGCGTTTCTATAAGTATATGTGTGCCTGCATATATATATATATATATATATATATATATATATATATATAATATATATATATATATGCATTTGTATATATATATGTCTGTATATGTATTAATATGAAGCCATGCACCAACGGCTATATCTTTGTGTATATACGTATATTATAGATGGTTTGGTATGTGTATGTATTGCTCAAATTTTTAAAGGATATATCTTAATTTATTATTATTTTCACAGCTAATTACTTAACCTCGGTATTCAGGCCCTGTTCCTCCTACATAAGGTAGAGTTTTATAATAATATGATTTTAAACGGCAATGTCAAGCAACCGGTTATCAGAAAGACAGTTAGTTGAAAGGATCAATAAAATGACTGGGTGCTGAAACGACTGCTCAACCACTCAAATGTGGAAGTGATATATCTCGACTTTGCAAAGGCCTTTGATAAAGTCGATCATGGAATGATATGTCACAAACTGCGTGATCTTAGCATAGTTGGAAAACTGGGAGAATGGCTTCATGACTTTCTGAAAGATAGAATTCAGGTGGTGGTAGCCAATAGTGAGCGGTGTTCCGCAGGGCACTGTTTTGGGACCACTACTGTTCATAATGGCCCTCTCAGACATGCCCTCAGCCACGCAAAGAGCCACGATCACAAGTTATGCAGATGATACAAAAGTTTCACAGGCAATACAGAACCCTGAGGACACTAAACGCCTGCAATGTGAGCTGGACAAAATATACAAGTGGGCTGAAAAGAATAGCATGCAGTTCAATGCTGAAAAGTTCAAGCTTTATGCTCTCAGCATGCAAAACTAAATGCAATAGCCAATGAATACACTGGACCCGGAGGAATTGCAATCCCAGAGGCACAATCAGTGCGTGACCTGGGTATTTACATGAGTGACGACGCAACCTTTCGCGTACATGTTGCTAAATTGGCAATGAAATGTAGACGACTGGCCGGATGGATTCTTAGAACCTTTAGAACAAGAGAACAAGAAACCATGATGGTTCTCTGGAGGACACTTGTCCTAAGCCACTTTGACTATTGCTCTCAGCTATGGTCACCATCCAGTGTCAAGCTGATCACAGAACTTCAGGCGATCCAACGTAGCTACACGAAGAAGATAGCCTCTGTGCAGCATATAAGCTACTGGGAAAGACTCAAGAGATTAAAACTCTATTCCTTGGAGCGTAGGCGAGAAAGATATGCCATAATATACATCTGGAAGATCCCGGAAGGACTTGTCCCAAACTTTGGCATCGAGAGTTACACAAATGCCAGACCTGGGCGCCACTGCGTGGTGCCAAGGACTCCAAATTTGCCATCAAGATGTAGGACAAGATACTGTGATAGCCTGGGCTTCCGAGGCCCACAGCTCTTCAATATCCTCCCGAAGAACCTAAGAGACCTGCATGGGGTGGATGCAGATGTCTTTAAAATGAAACTGGATCTCTTCTTGTCAGGTATCCCAGATGAACCAACTTCACAGCAGGAGGTGCAGATGAGGGCAGCTGCATCGAACTCCCTCATGCACCAAATGGCAGTTGCTAAAAAGCATTCGTGAAGTAAAACCATGTAGCAACACCAAATGGCGGTGCCCCAGCATGGCCACAGCTCGTGAGCTGAAATAGAATTTCTATCAATCAATCATATTATATATATTCCTCCATTTTCTTATTTTGTATATATATCTATATATATATATATATATATATATATATATATATATATATATATATATAGATATATATATATATATATATATATATATATATATAAATGTATGTATGATGTAAATATAATATATATATATATATATATATATATATATAATATATATATATATATATATATATATATGTATTGCTATTGTAAATTTTGTACCATTATTTATTTAAACACTTCCTCACATAAGTCGTAGCGAAGTCCTCTTTCAGTAACAGCTTTATGGTGGCAACTCCAATGCATTCCAGATGAGAGCTACTTTCTTTGGAATGAATGTATAGATAAATTATACAAATTTAAACCGCTATTGAACGTTATTAAAAATCACAGCCAATTCAGTATGAAATAAGGCATGAGAAACCTCAGTTTCGTGATATCTTAATAGAAATGTCAATAACAAAATTAAAACTGACGTTTATTGTAAACCCACAGACTGGAGGTAGTACCTACTCTTTAGCTCGCGTCACCCGTAAATATAACTTTCAATTTAGCAAAAAGAATTTGCATAATTGTGTCCGATAAAAAACCCCGTGATTTATGCCTCCGTGAACTGCGAAATTCACCGACGGACATTATCCAGCAAATAATAGATGGTAGTATAAAACGTATTGAGATAATTGATATCCAAACATTACGAGAAGTGAAACTAAATAAAAATATATATCAGTCCATAATCCTAAAAACAATTAGACATGGAACGTTATTCTTCAAAGTTCTCCAGGACTGAATACGATGAATAAAATTCTCCGCCCACAAACAACCATTAAAAGTAAAACAAAATCCCACAAAATAACCACAGCCAGTAAAAAGAATATTGGCAGATGCAAACCAATATTCAACTACAGAGCCAAAAAGCAAAATGTGCGCAACCAAACTGTGACACGTCCTAACGTACTGGAAGGTTCGGAATTTGATTTTAAACAAAGAAAATGTATCACATTAAAGTGTAAATTTATTCGTGCATCCCAAAACTTAATCTCGGTTGCAAGTTGTTCAGGATGTGGACAAAAGTATCTAGTACTATTCTATATTTTTGGGATGAAGAATTATGCATATTATTTACTATGGATGGATAGGTGTCCTCATTTTGTTTGCTGTTACCACAACGTTTCGGCTGATGTATTCTCTACCCTTCATCAGGTGTCCTGGTGGAATTTCAAACCCAACCCTTTATTTGACTAATGGGGTACTCAGTTCTCATTCGTAAGGTATTCTTGTCTGGCTTATGTTATTTTTGTTGTTACCACAACATTTCGGCTGATGTATTCTCCAGTCTTCATCAGGTGTCTAGGTGGAATTTCGAAACCAACCCTTTATTTTACTAATGGGGTACACTGTTCTAATTCCTAAGGTATGGTGTTGACGTTATATTTCTGTGGATAAGTGGATAAGAGCGCAGGCTACTAACCCTCGTATTCTAAGTTCAATCCCAGGCATGGACTTGAAAAATAATATTAACAGAAAAATGACATCAGCAACATACCTCAGGAATGAGAACAGTGTACCCTATTAGTCAAATAAAGGGTTCGTTTCGAAATTCCACTAGAACACGTGATGAAGGCTGGAGAACACATCAGCCGAAACATTGTGGTAACAGCAAACAAGATGAGGACATCTATCCGTCTATTGTAAATAAAACTAAATAGGGGAGAAAAGAATGACATTAAGACAGAAAACGAAATTATATCGAGAACAAATTCGTATCTCCAACTATAGGGAAATACTGCTCAGCGAATGCCTAGGTAGATGTCAAGATATCGCCAGCCGAACTTCAAAACAATCCTGTATATCAATGCAGTGTATGTATGTATATTTATATTTACACATACTTAGCATATGTAAATTTATACATAAATATATAAATATACATATAAATACACACACACACACACACACACACACACACACCACACACACACACACACACACACACACACACACACACACACACACACGCGCACACACATATATATATATATATTAGAGGAAAGCGGACAAGAAGCAGGACGAGTATCTGAAGTCATTTAAAATCGTTAGAGTGAGGTGAATTTGAAGTAATTAACTAATTAATTAGTAAATTACTTCAAATTCACCTTACTCTAATGAACTATTTTAAATGGCTTGAGATACTCGTCCTGCTTTCGCCCGGTTGTCCTTTTCCGTCTAATATACACCTGCTAACTCGGAAGCCTACCACGGATCCCTAGCTCCAGCCTCAGCTGTGAATTTGGAACCTAACAGATGACCAATTATAGCACTTACACGGCGTACCTATTCGTTTAGATCACCAGTGAACTAAACCCCACATATTCTTTATTTACACACACACACACACACACACACACACACACACACACACACACACCAAACATAAGCTACCAGGAACACTTTCACACGATCCAACATGAATAACTGTCAGTCATTTCTACGTTATAGTCTCTGAAGAAAGGACGGTACAACTGAAGAAAGGACGATACACGTGGCTTTTAGCGCACAAATAACATTGCATTATACGTCACATTTCGTCATGTTATTTCTGAAATGGATAAGCTTTCCGGTATTGTTCCCGTTATCTTTAAACTTCGGATCGGCTCTAATCGACTCAACCTATAATCGAAGGTGTTCCATTCCTAACAGTAGGGTCTTTTTCCTTGGACTATATGAACCCAATATGCCATTCCCTTTTAAGGCAGTAGAATTGAATTCAAGGAGTATTTTTTTTCAATCTTGGTAGCCGAATGTGTGACCAAGAAGAACCTGCATTGTTCATTGGAATTTATTGTGTTTCTTACTTGCGGTGAAGTAGTGTTACAGGTTCAATTCATTTGGTCGTCTGTGTTATTTACTGATTGGATAGTACCTATAAGGTGTTTATATTTGAATCAATCGCGGTTTGGGAGGGACAACTTGATAAACTATTCTTTTCTGAGAATGACAACAGTTATTATTCCAAAGTCAGATATTTTTAGTGAATTCACTGAAGTACTAGGATATTATTTCACCGTCTTGAGGACTCAAGAGACAAAATAAACCAAGGCATGTTTGAAATCTGAACAGGACGAGAGAGAATTGAACATCAGTACGTTCTTTTGTTTGAAATATCTAACTTCTTGCTACGAATCAATTTATATAAAGTGTTAACTCATTTCTAGCCATGACGTCTATCGGAATATTTTCTCGATTGTGTAAAAGCTCTTTTAGATGAAAACAGGTCACACTCCCGATAGTGGTTTTGATTTTCTCGTTATTGTTGAGTGGGTAATGA
>NC_042998.1:36387805-36397805 GCF_006345805.1 Octopus sinensis
TATCTATCTATCTATCTATCTATCTATCTATCTATCTATCTATATCTATCTATCTATCTGTCTGTCTGTCTAACCATCTATCAAAGTCTGCGTATATATGCATTTAAATTTGTAGCTCACTCTATATATGTAAACGCACATCCAGGCACACGCATTCAAAACATCTCCCCTCCCTCACAGCTTTGCATGGAAATAAGGATGTTAACTGAAATAGTTGGATAAGGAATTAAAGAAGCATGAAGTTCTCTGAATTCAAATTGTGATATGATGCAGTTACTATTGACTGAACAAAACCATACTAAGATATTTTAGGCCTAATTTATTGCAATATTCTGACATTGAAACTTTTTGCTGTCTCCTGTGGCCAGAAAATCTGAAGGAGGAAAGGAAATTAATAATAATAATAATAATAATAATAATAATAATAATAATAATAATAATAATAATAATATTCAGACAAATACATAACAAAAACACCAGGACTCACAAACACATATAACATACAGAAAATTGCACTACTAGGCACTGCACACATCCTACGCAGAACATTTTCCATACAATAACCATCAGAGCATCACAACAAATCACAGCACATACCCAAGGCACACAGAGCTGCGCTCGGTAGTGAAGTGAAAGCACGCTATAAAAAATAAAACTACTGGATAATAATAATAATAATAATAATAATAATAATTGAGAAAGAAAGCAAACGATGCTGGATCATAGATAAAGCATGTCCAGCTGAGAACAAGGCTGTCCAAGATCGGAGCCTATTAACCCGGAACTGTCAAGCCAAAGTGATGAAAAATGGTGTAGACCTAAAGTGTCAGTACTGCGACGGTGGGATAGAAACAGTCGACCACCTGGATGAATGATTTTAGCACCTGTAGAGTACAGATCAAGACATGGCAGAGTTGGCCGATATCTACATTGGATAATGTGTCGGCATTATAAAACCAAAACTGCTGACAAATGGTACAGGTACGACCCTGAGGCTGTAACTGAGGGAGAAAATGTAACGAGCCTTTGGGACTTTTCCATATGTATAGACCGGACCATGAAAGCAAATAAACCAGATACTGTTGTGAAAGACGAAAGCAATAAAGTATATTTATTGATAGACATGAGCATACACTATCAGTATGATATCTCGTCAAAAGAATTTGATTAGCTCAGAAAATATAAAGATCTGCTAAACGAAGTCGAAAAGATGTGGCATCTCAAGGCAATTACAATACCTGTGATTGTAGGACTGGAATAATCAGAAAAAGAACTGAATGTGAGGAAAGACAACAGTAACAATCCTGTGATGATAGATGTCCTGGACTTGATAAAAATCGTGCAAATACATTACCAAAAATTAACGGGCGCTGCTCCTACACTGCTTAAAGTACTTTCAATACGAAGTACAAAACTGAAAGAAAATACAGCACACAAGTCTCAGTTAGCTGTGCTCGGTTTTGCTGAGAAAACACACAACAAAAATAAGGTCTCTGAATAAGAGGGCAATACGCGAAATAATAATAATGACGACGACGGCGATGATGATATTAAACATCAGCAGACTGAAGCAAAATATACGCAGGAGTGGTTGTGTGGTAAGTAGCTTGCTAACCAACCACATGGTTGCGGGTTCAGTCCCACTGCGTGGCATCTTGGGCAAGTGTCTTCAGCTATAGCCCCGGGCCGACCAATGCCTTGTGAATGGATTTGGTAGAATGAAACTGAAAGAAGCCTGTCGTATATATGTATATATTTATATATATGTGTGTGTGTGTGTGATTGTGTGTCTGTGTTTGTCTCCTAGCATTACTTGACAACCGATGCTGGTGTGTTTATGTCCCCGTCACTTAGCGGTTCGGCAAAAGAGACCGATAGATTAAGTACTGGCTTACAAAGAATAAGTCCCGGGGTCGATTTGCTCGACTAAAGGCGGTGCTCCAGCATGGCCGCAGTCAAATGACTGAAACAAGTAAAAGAGTAAAAGAGTAAAATAGATACTGCTATAGAAGAGGGAAATTGAAGAGTATTTTATAATTTTTCCCTTGTTTCAGTCATTAGACTGCGGCCATGCTGGAGTACAAGCTTGAAGAATTTTTAGTCGAATGTAGCGACCCTAGTACTTATGTTCTTTTAAAAGTCCGAACCGCTAAGTTATGGGACCGTAAACATACCGCACCGGTTGTCAAGCGGTGTAGAGGAACAAACACAAAGACACAAAGACACACATACATAGGTAACATATATACGACTCGCTTCTTTCAGATTTTGTCTACCGAACACTCTCACAAGTCTTTCGTCGGTCCGAGGCTATAGTAGAAAACACTTGCCGAAAGTGCTAGGCAGTGAGAATAAACCACCAACCATGTGGTTGGAAAAGAAGCTTCTTTCCACCCGGCCACACCTGAAAATACTTCGGAACTTGCCACAAATGGCGAAACATTTTGAATGAAGTTTTGCTTCCACTGATTTTCGGCTGAGTTTTTGAAGGGCTGGAATCAAAATGATAAAGGGAGAAAAACATAAGCAGCGATGCATGATTAATTCTATAAGTAAAAAGCTTCTATTGGTGGTGTCTACGCATTCAGGAATTCTTTTGATGCTATCCTTATGAAATGTAGCAACAGCCATGTCTAATTATATCATGCCGACTCTGACCTATGACTTATAGAACATGTTCAAATGTTACAGGTAGAAAGAAACGCAGGAATCTTTGTGCATTAGGTCATATTCTAACGACATTTCATCTTGACGTATTCGTTCTGCTTGGGACAAACTTCTCTGACTATTCTGTAAAAAACAAGCAAACAGTTAATACAGATATAAATGCTGTAGAAAACGTCACTTCTACATAAATTCTAGAAAGCATTATGCCAAAATGTTAACCAGGGAAATATTGTATTGCAAATGCTACAGCGGTTTACTAGGAATATAAATATAAACATGACGGTAGAAAAATGTCGAAGGAACGTGGAGGAATAAAGAAAAAAAATTACACACAATTATATACTTAGGAAGATATTAAGGAATAACGACGAAAGTAAATATATAAATATTAATGGGGAAACGGGAAAAACTAAATACAAGATTTGACTCCCATAGTAAACGCCTAAAAATATATTACGGTAATAATTATGGACGGTGTAGAATTAAGAGTTAAAAAGCAAATTAACAGGATTTCTGAAACACACACACACACACGCGTGTGTGTGTATGTGTGTAAGGAATAATGACCTTTGATCGATATCTATATATATAAAACTGTAGTTGTGTGAGTGTCTGTCTCCTACGATTTAGATTCCTAACTACTCCCACATTTTGCGGTGCAGTTTAACCAAATTCGGGTATCTTATAGTTGTGATTCATATCGAGCCCGTCTACGTATTAGCGCGCGTCTACGATGAGTCTACGATTTTAAAAATAATTTAACATCATTTTTTATTCCATTTTAATGCATAATTTTTCGTGTGTCGATGGCGGCGGAGTTGACGTCCATGGTCACACCTGCACCTGTTTGCTTCTCCCCCTTCTTCCCTCCCTCGTGAAGCTGTGGGGAAGGGAGTGTAAGGAAATCAACGTTGTAAAGCGTCGTCAAGGAGACCAGCGTTCTTTTAGAACAACGACTTCATGGCTTGAAGACACCAAAACAGAAATGGCTAAGAAAGCCCGAATTGGCATCTATAAGGGAAGTAACTCTCTAAAAATGCTTATATAGTTATTTCCCTTACAAACCCGAGCAACGCCGGGCGATACTGCTAGTTAGTAATAAAATTGATATTAGAAGGCGGCTAGCTGGCAGAAACGTGCGCTCGCCGGACGAAATGCTTAGTGGCATTTCGTCTGCCGTTACGTTCCGAGGTCGACTTTGCCTTTCAGCCTTTCGGGGGTCGGGTCGATTAAATAAGTACTAGTTATGCACTGAGATCGATGTAATCGTCTTCATCCCTTTCTCTGTCCTTGTTTGTCCCCTGTATGTTTAGCCCCCTCCTGTAGGCAATAAAGACATAGACATTAGTACTAAAAAATGAACATAATTATGTCAGTCATTCAGTCAAACAGTCGTTCACTCACTCACTCAATCAATCAATCAATCTATCAATCTATCAATCAATTTCTCTCTCTCTCTATCTATCTATGTATGTCTGTCGCTCTGTCTGAATATGTATAGCTATATCCGCATACACACTCACACACACACACACACACGCACACACACACACACACACTCACACACACACACATACACACACACATATGAATATGCATGTGTAGCATAAGTTCATTTAAATCATATTTACATGTATATACTAATTATATACATACGCCATCACAAAAGCATTATATATATATATATATATATGTGCGTGCATGTGTGTGTGCATGTGTGTGTGTGTGTGTGTGTGTGTTTATGTGCTTGTATATTTGAACACACACACACATATATATGTATACACACATGGACACATTCAAAAGACGTATGTGTTTCTATTTAGATGATACTCTTCACATACGTAGGTTATAAAATGAAAACATTTTCATGTCAGAAATTACACTCAACATTGAAATATTATTCATGTCCCTAACTCTGTTAGCAAGTCACCAACTCAAAACAAACAAATAAACAAACTCGCGAACAAACAAACAAACAAAATAACCCGGTATGCGATAAATTAACAAATGGTTAACATAACCAGAGAAAATAAAGAATATTTCTAGAAACTACGAAACAACGGCTGTGAAAAAAGAAAAGCTAACAGCTCTACTCGTCATTTAATAAAATTTTTCCTTAGGATTTTATTTATTTATTTATTTATTTTGCAAAGCAGAATTCAAGCAAAAACCTCCAGAAACGAAATTTGGACAATAATTAAATTATCTTTATAAAATTCGAATGTTATAATTCAATAGCGGTTTTAGAATGGTTTTGAAATTTATCAAGAGTTGAGTGTTCTTGCAATTATCTATTGCTGTCGTCGCTGTAGAGGAGGCTGGAATTGTTGTTGGTAATTGTTATTGTTTTTAGAGAGTTGCCATTTTCCTGCATCTTCTCTCCACTTTCACCCTTTCAACTCTTTCTGAAACATTACCCGATTTTCTTCTCACCGTCTCCTTCTCATCATCATCATGATCATCATCATCAACAACAACCACACGACAACGACGACGACGACGACGACGACTACCACCACCATCACCACCACCTTTTTCTCCTCCTCCTCCTCCTCCTCCTTCTTGTTCTTGTTCTTGTTCTTGTTCTTGTTGTTGTTGTTGTTGTTGTTGTTGTTGTTGTTGTTGTTGTTGTTCTTGTTCTTCTTCTTCTTCTTCTTCTCTTCCTCGTTCTAACTCATGTATTTATAGCCGTGTTTTACATTTTGTATATTTCCTGCCATCACTCTTCTCCTCGTTGTCCTCAAAATCGTTATAATCGCCATCTTATAATCGCAGTAGTTATCATTTAAATGCTTTAGTACTGTTCCCTTCTTGCTCTTTGCGTACTCCTCCTCCTCTCCTCCTCCTCCTCCTCATCATCATCATCACTATATCAATTACCATCCTATTTATCCTCATCCCTTTTCCCTCTCATCCTGCCTACTTCATGCGCTACGGATATTTACTATTTCAAGACGTCTATTTACAACTAAAGTTGCAAGGACGTCGTAAAGAGACCGAAAAATGGCCATCTTCGGACTACAATTTCTTGACCATAGCGAGGCCATAAGAACTAACGTTAAGATAAGCAGGGATGGGAACACTTTATAGTCAATTAACACTCTAATACCATTATTAACAACATTATCAACATCAACGATCAGCATTATTAGATGGTAATGAATGATTTATTAAGGTTATGCGTATATAAATTCACACACACAGTCAGATGTGTGTGTGTGTGTATATATATATACAGGGTGTTTCAAAAAATTTGATATCATTTCGCAATCTAATAACCTTGCCAGTTCAAATGACTTCAAATTTTAACAGCATGTGTAGAAATAGGTCAACATTTTATTTTTAATGTTTGATATGTTTATATTTTCAGGTATAGAAATGGTATTCACTGGAAGAGAAAAGATGTTTTGTGTGTTGGAGTATGCTCAGACACAGTCGAACAAACTGTGCAGCGTGCATTTGTGAAAGAGTTTTCTAAAAAGTCACCAACGGCCATGCAGATTTGGACATGGCACAAAAAATTCAAAGAGGAAGGCTGTCTGTGCAGAGCAAAGGATCTGGACGATCCCAGACAGAAGATAAACTGTTTTTACTGATATTCGATGAGATGAGATTCCTCATCGAAACCGGTAATATTTTCTTCATATAGTTTTTAACACCGCCAACACCAGAAGAAATGGTCTAGTGGGTCCACCAAAAACTCTTGTGAAGTCCCAAGAAGTCCATAAGAAGAACAAGTCTGGAACCCAGATTCCTCCAATGACAGTTTGGTACATCCTGAGGAAACGCTTGCTAATGAAACCTTACAAACTGCAACTCGTTCAGGCCATAACAGCAGATGACAAGCGAAAGTGCATCAATTTTGTGTTGATATGCAAGAGAAGCTTGAAGAAACCGGCTTCAAGTAACGTCTTGTTTTATGCGATGAGGCCACATTTCATATAAATGGCAAAGTCACTAAGCATAATATTTACATTTGGAGCAGAGAAAATCCCCATGCCACATTTGAGCATGAAAGGGATTCACCAAATTTGAATGTGTTCTGCGCTATTTCCAAGAAGCATATTCATGGCCTGTTTCTCTTTGAGGAAAATGTGACCGGCAATGTTTACCTGCAAATGCTTCAGAACTGGATAATGGATGAGCTCATTGCAAATGAACATGAAGACTTCATTTTTCAACAGGACAGTGCTCCACTTCCCTGGGAGTTCACTGTGTGGGTTTATCTCAATGGCAATCGGCTAGGAAGATGGATCAGGCGTGCTGGTGATGAAGACAATATGCTGTTGCAATTTTTTCTCTGTATCTATGTGAAGGGTTTGGTCTATATCCATACTCTTCCTGCAAACCTAGGGGAACTCAATCAGATAATCACTACTGCACTGGAGACTGTTACCCAAGACATGCTGCAGCGTGTTTGGGAAGAGCTGGACTAACGACTTGACGTGGGCGTGTGCCGTGTCTCAGGCAGTGAGCAAACTGACCATTTGTGAAATAGCCCATGTGGTGAAAATCATGGCAGCGTCAAAATCGACCCACTTACATATAAAGGCCATGATCCTGCCGACCTTCATTGTTGATCAATAAGACAGTTAATGTGTGTTATATCAGGGTTCGCAGTCGCTATTTGTATAGTTTGCCATGGGTTGTTCAACAAGCTGGAGATCGTTTCTAATACAAATATGAGTCTCTTCAATAGAGTTCGATAATAATTCGGAATTTGTATTGAGAGAGATCGATTGCTTTTTCAGTAAAATTTCTAATTGGTCGAACATTTCGCGCCCAATGATGCGAATTCGCCGTTACCAATGCCACATGCCAGGCGGAGTAGTGTGTTGGTAAATAATAGCTTGGTGCGAATCATCTCTCTTATGTTTTAGTGAGTCGATTTAGATTATGCGAAAATTTCGACAACGTGACCTGCTTTGATCAATAAGAGACAAAGCAGCGACAACCGATATAAATCCTTGAAGGATATGTGAATGATAACATAAGTGTGTGTGTGTGTGTGTGTGTAAGTTTGAATCGAAAAGTTTGCCAGAAATCTCGTACACACACGCGCACACACGCGCACACACACACACACACACACACACACACACACACACACACATACACACACACACACACACACACACACACACACACACGTACAGTCATGTCAATTTTAAAGATAAGAGTATACCGATAATTAAATGATATTTCCGTTTATTTAATCAATTACAATTCAAACTACGTATCAATTAACAGAATTACTTTTTCGAATTTTAAATGATAGTTTAAACATGAAAATTTTAATTGGCATAATATAATTATTGACAGAATTAATAAAGCCACAAGTATGAATGTCATTTAATTTAAAAACATGCTAATAAAAAGTACTTTAATTTCAATATTAGATGTTATACTCTATCTAATTAAGAAATACTATTAATAATTATTTCATTATATCATCCTAAGATCTGTTGTGATGGATAAACAAAAAAACTCATTAACAGAGATAATTGTCTATGTCAGCTGAAATGAACTCTTTCGTCCATTGGTTGCGGAATTCGATCCTTTGTAGTTATTTTTTCAGCATGCTTAATGAAGCCTTCCCAGACCTCGATCAGAACAATGCATTCACGTTTTGTTAATGAAGAACAGGGAAGTACCTTCGACCTATTTTGAATGAGGTTCGACTGAAATACCAAATGAAACTTGGTGTTTACCATTAAAATTCGACTAAAGTTTTAGTTTGTGAAAAACTAGACGTCCTCGCACTCAAAGAACCGAACGTTTTAAAATGTACAACGAGAGAGGGTTGTACTAGTCTGTCGGATGTAATAGGTGGAGGTCTAATGTTTACAGCTTTCAGTTTCACATTCAAATGTGTAACTTATATTCATCATTAATGTAAACCCACGCACAAAGTATTTCTATTAATCTGCAGTAATCGTCTTGTCTTTCATTTTGTTCAACACACCTGTTGTATCCATGTAAAAACTCCCCACTAGTGATTTTCTGCCATTATAGGAGTTTCTATGTCTCAGGATAACCTCTTTGTAGGATTCTAGGGATTTCAGGATCCAACAGGTATGGTAATTCAGTGACCAGTAATACTTCTATACTAGACTGAATTATGCAAGAGAAGGCTGCCTTCAGACAGTTGTCTGTAGAATTCTTTTCATTTGCTAGCACCTCGTTCTGCCTACCCAGTCCTCAAATTTCGAACATCTGCAATTAATGTAAGCCCATTGTAAGTTAGGCCTGGTGTGGATAGGGAAATGCTAGAACAGAGACGTGTAAACCTGTGCTATGAGCAAGAGGTAGGATGAAGGGGAGCATCAGTCAGATTTCTTCCGAGCAAAAAATAAAGATATAAATTCTTCTGGCTAGGTAAATGCTGGTGTGCAAAATGTGAACACATTTTGACAGAGAAATCAGTAGATAACGTAATGAAGGTCAGTGTGTGTTGTAGGATAATTGAGCTTATATTACTATTGGAGAACATACCACCACGCAACTAGAATGCATTCTCTTTTGCTTCTTGTGGAAAGGATGCGTCCCGATGGTCAGGCGATCCATTTGCTGTCAACACCCGTTAAAAGGAGGGCTGAGCATGCCGTGGTTGATGATGCGCAGACACGCGCTGAGACTGCGACATCTCCGGCTCTACGAACACGACGATGAACAGGTGTGGTCGCCGTTTGTGAGGCACGCTTTCCCGCAGCTCGTCTCCATGACCGAACTGCAGTCGTGGATTAAATTGAAGCCGAGGAAGGGCGAATGGCACCGCGAGTGTTGCGTTGCTCTCAAGCAACTATGAGGTCCCGGCATATCAATTAGCAGCTGCTAACTACCTGGAACCCACAAGAGTAAAAAGAGAGACAGAGACAGGCCTAGAAAAAAGAAAATGTCCCTTGCGTTTGAAAACTATGGAAATATTTTTAAAAAACATTTCATTTAATTTTCCCACGATTTAATTGTTTTTCATGCTTTACTCCAAGTTGAAAAAGTCGCAAAGACTGAAACCGGTACTAACATGTTCTTCCTGACAAAATTATTTTAGCATTTTCTACCTTGTGTTATTTTCCTTACATATATATATATATATTATATATATATATATATATATATATATTATATATATATATATATATATATATATATATATATACATATACATAGAGATACACGCATATATATATATATATATATATATATAATATATATATATATATGTATATATATATATTTAGCACAGACACACACACAACACACATATATATTATATATATATATGCGTATGCGCTTGTGTGTGCGTGTTGGTGTGTTCTCATGTATGTAG
>NC_042998.1:36402805-36432805 GCF_006345805.1 Octopus sinensis
CAATAGTTATAGATGATTTTTTTACATTTATAGGACAATAAAAAATGAAATAAAATATATTTATTTGAAAATTGCCATTATAAAATCATATAATCTGTAACTTTAATAATAATTATTAGAAATAATCTCTTTTATAATGATCAAGAGAAATGCATGACACGATGCTTCCTATGACCCTACTAACAAATATTATGATGTCGTATCGTATAATATATCAACGAAAAATTTCCATTTTATTTTCTTACGTATTTTCACAGATTTACAATGTTACAAAGCATAAGAATTGATATCATTATTCGAAAACAAGTCTTCTCTTTATATATATATATATATATATATATATATACAGGCGTGGCTGTGTGGAAAGAAATTTCCTTCCCAACCACACGATTCCGGGTTTCTTTCTACTGAGTGGAACCTTGGGCAGGTGTTTTCAGGTATAGCCTTGTGCCTATCAAAGCTTTATGAACAGACTTGTTAGACGGAAACTGAAAGAAGCTTGGCATTAGTGAATAAAATCGTCATGATTGGCCGCTAACTCCACAAGTTTTTTTTTAATTCTCTCTCTGTTTATTTTCTTTTGCACATTTATCGAGGCCAAATTGCATTCTGATGTCATCGCTGAATTGTTTACAATCGTTAGTAAGCCCTTGAGTTGATGGTCATTTTTTGCAAAGAGCTTTAAATCATCCATGTAAATGAGATGATTTATATTTTTATCAAACATTTTATATCCGTACTGTGCGTCATTGAGCAATTTTGAGAGAGGTATTAAGGCTAAACAAAAGAGGAGTGGTGATAGTGAGTCACCCTGGAAAATGCCACATGAAAATTTTACATCACCAGCATTTAGAGATTCATTGTCACTGTTCAAAGTTAGTGTGGTTCTCCATAATCTCATACTTACAGGCAAAAAGTTTCGCAGTGTAGGTGCTATTTTATACATTTCCAGGCATTTCTTAATCCAGCTATGTGGTAGGCTATCAAAAGCCTTTTTATAGTTTATCCAGGCTATCGACAAGTTTTTGTGTCGTTTGTGACAATCTTCTAAGATCGTCTTATTGATGAGTAGTTGATCTTTACAACCATAGGATCCACGTTTACATCCTTTCTGTTCATTCGGGAATATGCTGCTGTCTGTTAAAAAACTATAGGTATATTCCGTCAGGACAGATGTTAGCGTTTTATACATAGTTGTTAAGCAGCTTATAGGTCTATAGTTTTTTGGTTCATTTGTTTCTTCACTTTTTGGGAGCAGGAATGTTAACCCATTAACTAGCCAAGGAGGCATTTTACTAGGGTGTTGCAAAACATCATTGTACAGTTCTGTTAGCAGTTCATGGCTCTCTGGGAAGGCGTTCAACCAGAAGTTAGGAATTATTATTATTATTATTATTATTATTCTATGTTTGACTTTTGCTTTATGTCTGTACAAGTTGGCTCCAAGTCTCACCCAGAGACCTCAAGAGACAACAGGTTGGAAGTTCACGTTGTTGTTATGCCTAATGTGCCATGTATTTGGGGTTTTTTTGGTGTTGTACTAGTGAATGTCTAATAAATAAATAAAAAAAAGAAAAAGTTTGTTTTAAACCTTGGGATTACATAGAGAGTATTTTGCGTAGGATATGAACAGTTCCCATGAGCACTATCTTTTGAATTTCTGGCATTTTGTGGTTTCCTGGTATCTGAGTTAAGTAGCAATCAGCCCCTTTCGCTATCATTCCCAGGGCACCTATGAAAACAGGTATTGTTTTAGTCTTCAAGTTATTATTATTATCATCATTATTATTATTATTATTATTATTATTATTATTATTATTATTATTATTATTATTATTATTCAGTAGTTTTATTTTTATAGCATGCTTTCACTTCACTACCGAGCGCAGCTCTGTGTGCCTTGGGTATGTGCTGTGATTTGTTGTGATGCTCTGATGGTTATTGTATGGAAAGTGTTCTGCGTAGGATGTGTGCAGTGCCTAGTAGTGCAATTTTCTGTATGTTATATGTGTTTGTAAGTCCTGGTGTTTTTGTTATGTATTTGTCTGAATATTTTTTTATCATGCCTAATGCACCTACTATGATAGGAATTGTTTCTGTTTTCAGATTTCACATTCTAGTTATCTCTATTTCCAGGTCTTTGTTATTATTATTATTATTATTATTATTATTATAATACTATTATTATTATTATTATTATTATTATAATACTATTATTATTATTATATTATTATAATAACTATTATTATTATTATTATTATTATAATAACTATTATTATATTATTATTATTATTATATTATTATATTATTATTATTATTTATTATTATTATTATTGTTGTTGTTGTTGTTGCTGCTGCTGCTGTTGTTGTTGTTGTGTTGTTGTTGTTGTTGTTGTTGTTGTGTTGTTGTTGTTGTTGTTGTTGTTGTTGTTGTTGTTGTTGTTGTTGTTGTTGTTGTTGTTGTTGTTGTTGTTATTATTATTATTATTATTATTATTATTATTATTATTATTATTATTATATGAAAACTCAAAGCTTATTTTGCTGGGTATGATGGAAAGTGTCAGCTGTCCACAGCCAGCAGACTAAGGTGATACTTGTTTCAAGAACCTTACGAAGAATTCTTGCAGTTCCGAGCAATACTGATTTTTGTAGGTGTTCTACCTTTACACTTGCACCGATCTTTTTCAGCCATGTTGGTAGCTGAGTGCTGTTACTTTCAAGTGCACCAATTACTATTGGTATTACGACTACTCTCTTCATTGACCACAACCTTCATATTCCCCACTTCATTATTATTATTGTTGTTGTTGTTGTTGTTGTTTTTATTTCTATTTTATTATTGTTATTATTATTTAGCTGGCTGAATCGCTAGCGTGCCGGGCAAAATGCGTGGCGGCATTTCGCTCGTCTTTACGTTCTGAGTTCAAATCTCGCCGAGGCGGACTTTGCTTTTCGTCCTTTCGGGGTCGATGACATAAGTACCAGTTGAGCGCTTGGGCCAATGTAATCGACTTCCCCACTTCATCGAAATTGCTGGCCCTGTGCCAAAATTTAGAATCATCATGCTTATTAGTATTAACAAAATCGATTGGAGTGGCCGTCATCATTATACATATACAAACAAATGCACACATACACGGATACACAGACACACATGTCTCTATGTGTATGTTTGATCTCTGTGAGGAGAGAAAAACATACTGACATATCGGTGAATGCATGAGAATGTATAATTTATGAACACTTCGTCGGCCAGCCTGCAATACTGAATTAGAATCTTCCTCAACGTTTCCGTATGATAGTAGCACTCACATTTCACGGTTCTTTCTAGTGAAATTGTTTAAACATTTTTGCTGAATAAAGATTTCTTAGGTGGAGATGAGATGCTTACCACAACACTTCGCTCACTAACAGCGTGTGATTTATCAGAGCTGAAGAAATATAGGTTGGCTGTTCAATCACCGTCTAACTAAAGTAGAATTGATGTAAATGAAGAATGCTGGCTCATTGATCCTCTAATTAGTAGAGACGGTGGCACAGGCGATCTCATTACGTGACACGTCATCACATTCTCCACCCCGTCCCGACCAACCTCTATCCATTATTTGCGTCAGCATTGTGTTGAGAATTAACCATGTTCCTGTGGGAATTTCTAAATAAATTCTCAGTGAAGGCTTTAATATTCTTCAAAGAATTTCGTTTGAAAGAACAACAGCGAGCAATGCGGTGTGATCGTAAATGGCGGAATGAAATCCAGGGCGAGGTGTAGATACAGCTTGCGTTTGATGCACTTCTCTACACAACCCCGTCCCTCCTCCTCAAATGCTCTTTTATAACAAGGATCCAATTAGCAGCTCAAAGAATATACCAACCCCACCACCACCACCACCACCACCACCAATACTACTACTACTTCAGATAAGAACAACGACAACAACAGTCATAACCCTTTCTGTTAAAGGCACAAGACCTGGCTTTTAGGTGGAAGGGGATGAGTTGATTACATCGACCCCGAAAGGATAAAAGACAAAACCAACCTCGGCCGAATTTGAACTCAGGACGTAAAGACGAACGAAATACCTATTTCTTTACTACCCACAAGGGGCTAAACACAGAGAGGACAAACAAGGACAGACATACGGATTAAGTCGATTACATCAACCATAGTGTGTAATTGGTACTTATTTAATCGACCCCGAAAGGATGAAAGACAAAATAGACCTCGGCGGAATTTGAACTCAGAACATTGCGGCAGACGAAATACCTATTTCTATTTCTTTACTACCCACAAGGGGCTAAACACAGAGGGGACAAACAAGGACAGACAAACGGATTAAGTCGATTACATAGATCCCAATGTGTAACTGGTACTTATTTAATCGTCCCCGAAAGGATGAAAGGCAAATTCGACCTCGGCGGAATTTGAACTCAGAACGTAGCGGCAGACGAAATACCGCTCAGCATTTCGCCCGGCATACTAACGATTCTGCCAGCTTGCCGTCTCTATGGTTTCAAATTTTGGCACAAGTACAGCAGTGTCTGGTGATGGGGTTACTCGAATACACCGGCTCTAGTACTTGGCAGGTAACTGGAAGTTGAACTGAGTACGTAAAGACCCAGAAGAAACCCGCCTCTTTGATAATCATAATCATAATTCTTTGTCATTTTGACACAATTCCAGCAATTTCGAAGGGAAGGAAAGATCCGATTACATCAACTCTATTACGAGACTGGTAGTTTATGCTATGAACCCCGAAACGGTGATGATGGTGATGATGATGATGATGATGATGGTGATAATGATAATGATAATAATATAATCCTTTCTACTACAGCCACAAGGCTTAACGTTTTGCGAGAGGGGTCTAGTCGATTACATTGACTACAGTATAAAACTGGTACTTAACTTATCGACCCCGAAAGAAAAAGAGGCAAAGTCGACCTCGGCGGAATTTGACCTCAGAACGTAAAGACGAACGAAATGCCGCTCTACAATTTCTCCGGCTTGCTAATGGTTCTCGACGAGACCCTTGGTATGTGGCTGAAATTCCCCATTGAAGTCGGCTCCCACCGCATTTCGACGGCCTATTATCTATCTATCTATCTATCTATCTATCTATCTATCTATCTATCTATCTATCTATCTGCGTTTAAGACTTTGTATATTATTGCTTTCTTTTGTGTGGTGTCTATGATGTTCTGTGGTATATTTAAGCGTAGATATGAACCTTCTTGAGTTAAGAGGGCTTTTGTCTGTTGTATTCGTTCTGTTGTGAAGTTTAGTATTGTCTTTTTTTGTTTTAACGCTTGTGCAAAATTTGGCTTGGTGGTTGTGTTGCTGGCATTTGTAGTAGTTGAGGTTGTAGTAGTGGTGCTGTTGTTGGCAGTTATGGTAGACGGCAAAACGACGATATAATTGTTGTTGTTGTTGTTGTTGGTGGTGGTGGTGGCGGTGGTAGTGGTGATGTTTGTGGCAGAGTTTTCCGTAGTAGTAGTAGTAGTGGTTGACTGTGAAGTTGTCGTCTGGGTGCTTCCAAATTGTGTGTCGGCGGTGGCGGCGGTGTGGCGTCCATGATCACACCTGTACCTGTGTTGCTTCTCCCCCTTCTTCCCTCCTTCACGAAGCTGTGGGGAAGGCAGGGTAGGGAAATCAACGTCGTAAGCGTTGTCAAGGAGACCAGCGTTCCTTTCGACAACGACTTCATGGCTTGAAGACGCCTTCCTTAAAGCAAAAATGGCTAAGAAAGCCGTAAACAAATTTACAAAATCGGGAAACACGTCACACGGGGCAGGTTTCCCGTGCAAAGAATTCGCACAACCGAATGTATTAGTTGTTGCACAACCTTTACATAAAAATATATCCAAACACAAACTTTTCAAGGCAATAAAAGCAATTATTAGTTCGTCCTCGTAATAAAAGGCAAACTTACTACGAGCTGATGTGACTATCTTCCGTCCATATACATATATATATATATATATATATATATATATATATATATATATTATATTCATAATTACAATCAAGGAACGGCCATAATAGGCCATTCACCCACTAGAAATAACAGCCAAAAAGCTTCAACAAACCGCAAAATAACATTAATTCCGTAAATCAGGAGAAAATTAAAAAACATTTACCCTGAAATTCCTTAGACGATGCACCGTTTCTTCTACTGTTTAATGGTAAATTACCTGATTAAATTAAATCAAGCCAATCTACCATAGGCCCTTAGATTCATCAGTAAGGAATAGCCAAATCGGAACAGATATTTTTCACGAGGCATTCTCGTCCATGCCTCGCCAATATCTGACCTAAAATTTTCAAATCGTCGCACTCGCGCCAAATTTATCGGCAGCAAATAAATATAAGCCGCCGATTCCATTACGGAACCAACCAGAAAATTCATAATTATCAATATAGGGAGGCAAAAAAAATTTTGTAGAATTCTTTTGCCCCCAGCGGCCTAGTGGGAAAAAATTAAATAGTCATAAACCATTTTTAAGTTCAATATCACAATCAAGGAACGGCCATAATAGGCCATTCACCCACTAGAATAACAGCCAAAAAGCTTCACCGCAAAATAACATTAATTCCGTAAATCAGGAGAAAATTAAAAAACATTTACCCTGAAATTCCTTAGACGATGCACCGTTTCTTCTAACTGTTTAATGGTAAATTAACCTGATTAAATTAAATCAAGCCATCTACCATAGGCCCTTAGATTCATCAGTAAGGAATAGCCAAATCGGAACAGATATTTTTCACGAGGCATTCTCGTCCATGCCTCGCCAATATCTGACCTAAAATTTTCAAATCGTCGCACTCGCGCCAAATTTATCGGCAGCAAATAAATATAAGCCGCCGATTCCATTACGGAACCAACCAGAAAATTCATAATTAATCAATATAGGGAGGCAAAAAAAATTTTGTAGAATTCTTTTGCCCCCAGCGGCCTAGTGGGAAAAAATTAAATAGTCATAAACCATTTTTAAGTTCAATATCACAACAATCAAGGAACGGCCATAATAGGCCATTCACCCACTAGAAATAACAGCCAAAAAGCTTCAACCGCAAAATAACATTAATTCCGTAAATCAGGAGAAAATTAAAAAACATTTACCCTGAAATTCCTTAGACGATGCACCGTTTCTTCTACTGTTTAATGGTAAATTAACCTGATTAAATTAAATCAAGCCAATCTACCATAGGCCCTTAGATTCATCAGTAAGGAATAGCCAAATCGGAACAGATATTTTTCACGAGGCATTCTCGTCCATGCCTCGCCAATATCTGACCTAAAATTTTCAAATCGTCGCACTCGCGCCAAATTTATCGGCAGCAAATAAATATAAGCCGCCGATTCCATACGGAACCAACCAGAAAATTCATAATTAATCATATAGGGAGGCAAAAAAAAATTTTGTAGAATTCTTTTGCCCCCAGCGCCTAGTGGGAAAAAATTAAATAGTCATAAACCATTTTTAAGTTCAATATCACAATCAAGGAACGGCCATAATAGGCCATTCACCCACTAGAAATAACAGCCAAAAAGCTTCAACCGCAAAATAACATTAATTCCGTAAATCAGGAGAAAATTAAAAAACATTTACCCTGAAATTCCTTAGACGATGCACCGTTTCTTCTACTGTTTAATGGTAAATTAACCTGATTAAATTAAATCAAGCCAATCTACCATAGGCCCTTCGATTCATCAGTAAGGAATAGCCAAATCGGAACAGATATTTTTCACGAGGCATTCTCGTCCATGCCTCGCCAATATCTGACCTAAAATTTTCAAATCGTCGCACTCGCGCCAAATTTATCGGCAGCAAATAAATATAAGCCGCCGATTCCATTACGGAACCAACCAGAAAATTCATAATTAATCAATATAGGGAGGCAAAAAAAATTTTGTAGAATTCTTTTGCCCCCAGCGGCCTAGTGGGAAAAAATTAAATAGTCATAAACCATTTTTAAGTTCAATATCACAATCAAGGAACGGCCATAATAGGCCATTCACCCACTAGAAATAACAGCCAAAAAGCTCAACCGCAAAATAACATTAATTCCGTAAATCAGGAGAAAATTAAAAAACATTTACCCTGAAATTCCTTAGACGATGCACCGTTTCTTCTACTGTTTAATGGTAAATTAACCTGATTAAATTAAATCAAGCCAATCTACCATAGGCCCTTAGATTCATCAGTAAGGAATAGCCAAATCGGAACAGATATTTTTCACGAGGCATTCTCGTCCATGCCTCGCCAATATCTGACCTAAAATTTTCAAATCGTCGCACTCGCGCCAAATTTATCGGCAGCAAATAAATATAAGCCGCCGATTCCATTACGGAACCAACCAGAAAATTCATAATTAATCAATATAGGGAGGCAAAAAAAATTTTGTAGAATTCTTTTGCCCCCAGCGGCCTAGTGGGAAAAAATTAAATAGTCATAAACCATTTTTAAGTTCAATATCACAATCAAGGAACGGCCATAATAGGCCATTCACCCTAGAAATAACAGCCAAAAAGCTTCAACCGCAAAATAACATTAATTCCGTAAATCAGGAGAAAATTAAAAAACATTTACCCTGAAATTCCTTAGACGATGCACCGTTCTTCTACTGTTTAATGGTAAATTAACCTGATTAAATTAAATCAAGCCAATCTACCATAGGCCCTTAGATTCATCAGTAAGGAATAGCCAAATCGGAACAGATATTTTTCACGAGGCATTCTCGTCCATGCCTCGCCAATATCTGACCTAAAATTTTCAAATCGTCGCACTCGCGCCAAATTTATCGGCAGCAAATAAATATAAGCCGCCGATTCCATTACGGAACCAACCAGAAAATTCATAATTAATCAATATAGGGAGGCAAAAAAAATTTTGTAGAATTCTTTTGCCCCCAGCGGCCTAGTGGGAAAAAATTAAATAGTCATAAACCATTTTTAAGTTCAATATCACAATCAAGGAACGGCCATAATAGGCCATTCACCCACTAGAAATAACAGCCAAAAAGCTTCAACCGCAAAATAACATTAATTCCGTAAATCAGGAGAAAATTAAAAAACATTTACCCTGAATTCCTTAGACGATGCACCGTTTCTTCTACTGTTTAATGGTAAATTAACCTGATTAAATTAAATCAAGCCAATCTACCATAGGCCCTTAGATTCATCAGTAAGGAATAGCAAATCGGAACAGATATTTTTCACGAGGCATTCTCGTCCATGCCTCGCCAATATCTGACCTAAAATTTTCAAATCGTCGCACTCGCGCCAAATTTATCGGCAGCAAATAAATATAAGCCGCCGATTCCATTACGGAACCAACCAGAAAATTCATAATTAATCAATATAGGGAGGCAAAAAAAATTTTGTAGAATTCTTTTGCCCCCAGCGGCCTAGTGGGAAAAAATTAAATAGTCATAAACCATTTTTAAGTTCAATATCACAATCAAGGAACGGCCATAATAGGCCATTCACCACTAGAAATAACAGCCAAAAAGCTTCAACCGCAAAATAACATTAATTCCGTAAATCAGGAGAAAATTAAAAAACTTTACCCTGAAATTCCTTAGACGATGCACCGTTTCTTCTACTGTTTAATGGTAAATTAACCTGATTAAATAAATCAAGCCAATCTACCATAGGCCCTTAGATTCATCAGTAAGGAATAGCCAAATCGGAACAGATATTTTTCACGAGGCATTCTCGTCCATGCCTCGCCAATATCTGACCTAAAATTTTTTAATTTTCTCCTGATTTACGGAATTAATGTTATTTTGCGGTTGAAGCTTTTTGGCTGTTATTTCTAGTGGGTGAATGGCCTATTATGGCCGTTCCTTGATTGTGATATTGAACTTAAAAATGGTTTATGACTATTTAATTTTTTCCCACTAGGCCGCTGGGGGCAAAAGAATTCTACAAAATTTTTTTTGCCTCCCTATATTGATTAATTATGAATTTTCTGGTTGGTTCCGTAATGGAATCGGCGGCTTATATTTATTTGCTGCCGATAATTTGGCGCGAGTGCGACGATTTGAAAATTTTAGGTCAGATATTGGCGAGGCATGGGCGAGAATGCCTCGTGAAAAATATCTGTTCCGATTTGGCTATTCCTTACTGATGAATCTAAGGGCCTATGGTAGATTGGCTTGATTTAATTTAATCAGGTTAATTTACCATTAAACAGTAGAAGAAACGGTGCATCGTCTAAGGAATTTCAGGGTAATGTTTTTTAATTTTCTCCTGATTTACGGAATTAATGTTATTTTGCGGTTGAAGCTTTTTGGCTGTTATTTCTAGTGGTGAATGGCCTATTATGGCCGTTCCTTGATTGTGATATATATATATATTATATATATATATATATAATATATATATATATTTACCTGAGTAAACACAATTTTCTGCTGCTTTAAATATAGTATATATATATATATATATATATATATATTATAGAGAGAGAGAGAGAGATAGATAGATAGATAGATTCGTGCACTAAGACGGTATTGATCCTGCAACCTTGTGTGTGTGTGTGTGTGTGTGTTTGTGTGAGTGTATGTGTGTTTGTGTGAGTGTGTCTGTGTGTGCGTGCGTCGTATGTCTGCGTACCTGTGTCTGTGTGTATAATTACGGATATAGAGAAACGGTCAGATATATGCGCATAATCGTATACCCGTATTCGCACGCCCATGCATACGCACACACACACACACCCACACACAGAAACATAACCACACTCGTGCAGATATGTCACTTAATATGTTTGTCTTTGTGACGTGTCGAAAAGGACAGGTCTGTTGAAATTGTCTTGTTTAGTTACAACTATTTATGAATACAAAATCCGATGCCATTAATGCCTCAGTTCTTTTCACGTGAAACCAAATGATCCATCATTCAGAAATGTTTCTGTAAAGATAAAGCATGATATTTGATTTGATAATACACACTCAATTATATTTATCCTAGCGCATATCTGTCTGCGCGGGGGCGTGTCGATCAATCTCGTAATCAATTTAGATATATTTTTCTCTAGATGTTTATCTACAATCACCAAAGTCTTTAAAATGTTTGTATTTAATTAAACTTGTAAAGATCCATAAAGGCAAGTATTCAAATATTGTTTTCCTCGGTTTGTTATGCATCATGTATGACTGTCAGTCGGCATGCCTTTATCTCTGCGTCGAAGCAAATGTTTATGTTTGTCGACATGAGCATGTCTGTTGCTGTTGGTGTAGCCATGTTTGTATACGAATGACTGTTATCTTTATATGTTTAAGCTTATGTAAGATTATTTTCTTTAACACACATTTTTCTCTCATTCTATATATATATATATATATATATATATGTATATATAAACATACATACATAGACATCTCCCCACGTAAATATATGTATGCAAGTATGTATGTGAGCGGCTGCGGTCAAATGACTGAAACAAGAAAAAGAATAAAAGAATATGTACACCAGCATACAATTGCATATATATGTATGCAGGTGTACATAACCACTGTACTATATATCAACTGCAATATCTATCTATCTGTCTGTTTGTCTGTCTGGCTATCTATCTATCTATCTATCTATCTATCTATCTATCTATCTATCTATCTATCTATTTATCTATGTATCTATCTGTCTGTCTGTCTGTCTATCTATCTATCCATCCATCCATCCATCCATCCATCCATCTATCTATCTATCTATCTATCTGTCTGTCTGTCTGTCTATCTATCTATCTATCTATCTATCTATCTATCTATCTATCTATCTATCTATCTATCTATCTATCTATGTATCTATCTGTCTGTCTGTCTGTCTGTCTATCTATCTATCCATCTATCTATCTAAAAAAAAATATAACATGTGACTCCATTGACCGAGGTTACCGTGGTCTTTTCCGTAGGCTTTTCTTTCCACGGGTAAACCTCACCTGTCCTCCCCTTTACACTTCATATTGACATTTCTGTGATAACGATCCCTATTGATCAATTTTTTTTTTCCTCTCCCCCTTTTTTTTTAACCCCCTTTTTTTGTCCTCTTTCTCTCCTTTTACGATCCCTTTTGATCGAAACTCCCCCTTCCCTCTTTTTTTTTCTTTTTTTTTTGTAAACCTTCAAAAGAAAAGCTCTACCTTGTAATTTGTTCTATCTGTGTGCAGCCCTGTGTGGCTAATAAAGAAACATATCTATCTATCTATCTATCTATCTATCTATCTATCTATCTGTCTGTCTGTCTGTTTGTCTGTCTGTCTGTCTGTCTGTCTTTCTGTCTATCTATCTATCTATCTATCTATCTCTATCTATCTATCTCTCTACCCATCCATCGATCTGTGTGTCTGTCTTTCCGTCTCTCTGTCTGTCTATGTATGTATGTATGTATGTATGTATGTATGTATGTATGTATGTATGTATGTATGTATGTATGTATGTATCTATCTATCTATCTATCTTTCTATCTAGCTAGCTGTTTGTCTGTTTGTTTATATGGGACGAGTTTGCTTGTCGGCCGAGTATATCGTGAAAATTCCTCCACCACCTTCCCTTAACCGGGTAGGCAAGGCAGTTTTCATCGTGCTGGTGGCTATGTTGAAAGAATGTGTGTAGTGGACTCGAGCGAAAAGTTTAGAGACATCAGTTTCCTCTCTGGCCAATCGCTCATCAATTTTTTCAAGTACCTTTTTTAAAGTAAGGTGACAACAGGGAGGCAAGTTTTGTCTCGTGGAAGATTCAATAAAAGGTAGGTGAATGTAGCAAAGATGGTACGCGCGAGTGACGAAACCGCTCTGAGCATGATCTTGTAAATCGGAAAAAGAGAGAGGACACTTTGCTCTCATGTGTTTTTTCCCTCCCCTGCCTGAAGTTATCGTAGTCTTTTCCGTAGGCTTTACTTTTAGTGAATAAACATGTCGGAGGACATGTGAATTGGAATCCCATGGGAATAGGTCTTAGAGCTCATTCTTTTATTCATTTACTTGTTTCAGTCATTGGGCGTGGCCATGCTGGGGCATTAGTTCAAGAATTTTAGTCGAATGAATCGTCCTGTTTTGTCCTGTTTTCCCGATCGATTAAATCTCTATTTCTTACACACACGCATACACAAACAAACACACACACCCTCTCTCCCCCCACACACATACATATTTATATATATATATTGTTTGTTCCTTCTCGAGCCACGCCTGGCTCATTAGGGCCAGTTTTCCAGTTTCCTTGGCGTATAGGTTCCCCACTTGGACGGGACGCCGGTCCGTCGCAGGTGAGCTGCAAGATGCAGGAGGAAAGAGTGAGAGAAAGTTGTGGCGAAAGAATCAGCAGAAGTTCGCCATTATATATATATATATATATATATATATATATATATATATATATATATATATATATATATATATATATATATATATATATATTATATATATATATATATATTATATATATATATGTGTGTGTGTGTGTGTGGAGGCGCAATGGCGCAGTGGTTAGGGTAGCGGTCTCGCGGTCGTAGGATCGCGGTTTCGATTCCCAGACCGGGCGTTGTGAGTGTTTATTGAGCGAAAACACCCAAAGTTCCACGAGGCTCCGACAGGGGCGGGGGGTGGCGATCCCTGCTGTACTCTTTCGCCACAACTTTCTCTCACTCTTTCTTCTGTTGGCCTGCTCGCTTAGCCAGCGGGATGGCGTCATTTGAAAGCTAAAACAATGCGAAGCGCATTGTGACTAGCGATGTGTAAAACATCTGATAGCCTGATCGGTCACAGTGATTTATATATATATGTTAAATTCAACTTACGTTGAATGTCAACAAGCAAAGTTTGCTTTAGAAGCGTTGAGATGTATTAAAAGATGCAGATAAGGAAATAATTTTATTCTCAAACACAGGATAATGCTAATATTATAACATGAACAGGATAAACTATCCATATTTTGCAGAAAAATGTGTTGGCGGCCAGCCATGAGACACGAACTCACATCCTTGTGATTTAGCATTATCCTGCTTTTGAGGATAAAATTATTTCTTTATCTGTGTGTATGTATGTATATATATATATATATATTATATATATATATATATATATATATATATATACAGACGACGGGTCCCTTTCATTTTTATCTACAAAATCTGCACACGTGACTCTGGGCGGCCTGAGGTTATAGTAGAAAATACTAACCCAAGGTGCCACGCAGTGGGACTGAACCAGGAACTATGTGGTTTCGAATCGAACTTCTTACCACACACCCTCGCCAGATCTTTGGAAATGAAATGAAGTTTTGTAGACAAATTCATTTAATGCCCATATTACCAGCTCTTTTGCATGTTTCAATCATTAGACTGCGGTCATGCTGGAGTACTACCTTTTACCCTTTTATTTGTTTCAGTCATTTGACTGCGGCCATGATGGAGCACTGCCTTTAATCGAACAAATCTACCCCTGGACTCATTCTTTGTAAGCCTAGTACTTATTCTATCCGAGGCTATAGTAGTAGAAGTTGTCACGCAGTGGGTCTGAACCCAGAACCATGTGGTTGATAAGCAAGTAACTTACCACACAACCAACTCCAGCGACCACAGTATTTAGTTGAAACTTATTCTAATGATGTCTACAATGGTTCTGATCATTAGTATCACATGAAATTATTGAGTTGAAAAAACTGCTGGAAATTCTGTGAATAAATTATTCTTCAGAGAAAAGTTCTCGAGTCATCAGCTCTTCTAAGGTATACACAATAGAAAGGGTGTTATGACTTGAACCAGAGATTTGTGATATCACCTAGTAACTTAAAACAATTAAATAAATATTCTAGTTTGCTGAAGTCACTATTCGCACATCGGGTTGCAGTAATTAATTTATTGTGTTCGAATTGAGATGTGTGGTGTTGCCAAATAAATACTTGGAAACCTTTCTGCTGCAATTGTTTAATTTTCTCGTCACGTCGTTCAAATAGGGTAAAGTACTGAAATATTTGCTCAGAAAGAATGCAACAACGCGTAATTGTTTGATTTCTTGGGAATATAAGGACGATGGCTTATTTGTAAAGTCAATGGCTTTGGATAGCTTAAAGTCAAAAGTTATGGTAGTCCGTATACTGCTACTAGTAGTCTCCACAAACCAGAAACAAAACTGTAGTTAAATTGTACAGAGCAAGTGCAGAGTAATTAGAGCTTGTCTCTCACTATATACAAACGAGTGTCCATTAATTAAAATTATTCCTGCAATTTATACGTTTCTTTAATTCTAGCAATTCTTCTTGTGTCATATTCTTCCAGAAAATGCATTTGTTATGAATCATTTCACTTCTCGCTCCCAATTGCTTCCTAATGAAGATATTAAATTATCTTACATAAAAGTCAAAAGAAATTTCGACGAAACCGTTAGCTGCTATTTCTCTTCAGAATGGCAGATTTAAGCGGAAGAAGCGAAAGATGATTCCTGTATTTGGAGATTTTGTAAAATGATTTTGTCCGTAAAACCGTATTTATTTCAACGGTATCGTTATACACTGCTGTGTTCATAAATCGACTTCCCTTGAATGCTCCTATCTTCGTTAGTTTTCATCTTTCGTCAGCCATCACGGCCAAGGTCATGCTGGAGCGCTGTCTTCTTACGGTTATAAACGTTTGTCATTGAAAATTTGCAGTTGCATTTCTTTATGAAAACTGATAAAAAAAGACCGGAATTGACAATAAAAAAACAACTATCATTCACAATTCGATGACTCATGTAACCATTTGATCCAACAGAATACAATTAAAACTGTTTTTTTTTTCATGAGATTATCTTAAAGATTTTATATCCTGCAGAACAAGCGTAAACCAAATCGACATTTGAATTTTTTCTGTATCATAGAGGAAATGAGAGTTCAGAACTGAAAGCTCGAAAAACTCCTTCAAATATAATGTGCTCCCTCGATTTTTGTTGACTTGTTTAACCCGGAGTAAGGGAAGTGCGTGTGTCTTCACTCTAATTGGGTGACCCATTGCGGATATGACCCACAATGTTTTTGTGGCAGGTACCGTCTCACATATGAAAGCAATAAACGACTGTGGTATTGTAAAGTACCAAAATTTGTTGAGGAGTGAAATATCTTCTGACTCAAGAGCGACGGTCGTTAGGATGCAGTTCTAGCTTTGGGAATTTGAGATCCTCTGTAATTGCCTGACCAAATAATCGGAGCGATGGTGAGGACTCTCCTTGAGAATTGCTTCTGCTTAAAGAAACAGTATTACGATAATCTTGCATCGTTTATAAGTAACCTTTGCATTTTCTTGCTGTTAAAGTAGACAAAAATTGCATAACCTCATTCGAGGTTACTTTTGTTTGGAGTGTCTCTCTTCACGGTACATATTTCTTTATTACCCACAAGGGGCTAAACATAGAGGGGACAAACAAGGACAGACATACGTATTAAGTCGATTACATCGACCCCAGTGCGGAACTGGTACTTAATTTGTCGACCCCGAAAGGCAAAGTCAACCGCGGCGGAATTTGAACTCACAACGTAACGACAGGCGAAATACCGCTAAGCATTTCGCCCGGCGTGCTAACGTTTCTGCCAGCTCGCCACCTTCACGGTACCGTTGTAGGTTTAGTGTGTGATATTTAGGTTTTGAATGGATGATGCATGGTTGTAAACTTTCAGGAAGGAAGCCTGTAGTTAGTGTACTTATTTGACCGAAAAGTGAAAGCGTTGAAGAACAGATGCTCTATGATGTAGAAGGAACGCAGAATAAAGCGATACAAATATTAATCGAAACCTCTGTTAGTCTTCTCAATCTTTCCACATGAACATTTAACAGAACTTAATGAACATTATGTGTAAAATCTTTACGATTAACACCCAAGGTTGTTTAAATATAAGGTTTTTCAACAAATATTGGCAAACAGCTTTCTCATAAATGCTCCTCACAATATACTCTTTGGCAAAAAATGGGTTAGTACTGGGGAAAAATGGTATCGAAATATTCAACTTTTTCAGTAGATTCCCCCATCAAATTAAATGACAGTAAACTCAAGTTAGTATTGTATACTGGCATCAGATTATATTACAATATTTTTGTATAATTTTTCTTATTTTCTTTTCTTTTTATCACTGTTTTTGTATTACAATAGGTATCACTAATACAACCATATGTATTTTATAAATTGCTACAAATAGGTGAAGACGTGGCTGTGTGGTAGGAGGTTTGCTTCTCAGGCATATGGTTCCGTGTTCAGTCCTACATCGAGTTATCTTAGGCAAATATCTTCTACTATAGCCTTAGGTCAACCTGAAATTATGAGAGATTTTTGTGGACTGAAACTGAAAGAAGCTCGTCATATATATATATATATATATGTATATATATATATGTATATATATTGTATATATATATATATATATATATATATATATATATATATATATGTATATATATATATTATATATGTATATGTGTGTGAGTGTGCGCCATATGCAGAGCATTTCTGCATATTTACATTATTGTGTATTGGGCAACCACACACGTTTACGTGTTCGATTCTCAAAATGTAATCATACTTAAAATACACACACATTTATAAAGAAATTTGTATCAATACATCTATAAGGAAAAAATACCGATTACTGTTGAAATTTCTGATATAAATATATATAAATACCAACACACACGCGCGTAGGCATATATATATATATATATATATATATATATATATATATATATATATATATATAATGCCCTCTATACAAATAATAAATTAATATTTTCAAAGGAAAAAACTTATTTTCGAATTTTTTTCTTATGAGGTTTTTCACGCTAACTACCTGATAATTTCTTGTTAAGATTCCTTATTAAGAAGTTATCCTTAATTGTTAAATATATATAATATATATATATATATATATATATTATATATATATATAATATATATATATATATATGCATATGTATATGTATGCATATATATTTGTATGTTTACGAGGCTTTGAGCCTATGTACGACGGATTCTTCTCGCACCTTCAATTTTATATGCAAATTGTTTCTTCCTCGACTGCTGTCTCACTTCAAACTCTCTGTCCCTAATTTTTTTTAATACTTCCCACTTCCTCAGGCTCTTTTATTAATCATATATCACCACCTCTTTCTTTATCTCTCTCTCTCTCAATGTTTCTCTTTTTGGTTTTTCTTTCTATCACTTAAGACTTGATTTTAATTCCTTCATTGACTGTTAATTGACACAAATGCTCTCCTTCTAAGTAATTCTCGCTCTCTCTACCCTCTTCTGCGCTCTCTTTTTCATACTAACAACTCTTCAGAAACGATTTACAACGTCTGAAGCACAAGAAGCAAGAGAAGTAGGAAAAAAGAAAGAAACAAAAGACAAGAAAAAATAAATTTGAAAGGAGGGAAAGAGGATCGGGAAACTGTTTTCACCTGGATGAACGTTGTCCATTCGCTTTTTATCTCGTTCTCTTCCTTTGTCTTTCTACTTTACACTCATCAATTCTCCTTGTCTTCCTCAAAACTTACTGTCCGTCATAAAAGTCTCCCAGATGGCCTACGCGATAGAACTACGCAATTTTACTGGAAGGAGGTTACGTCCTGTATATCTTTCGTCATTAGTCAAAGAATACTTTAAGAAAATAATTTCTAAGCGAGGTGTGAACAGGAGCCGCACGACATCGTAAAGTATATTTGCTACCTAAATGTGGCTAACCCTGGAGATGGGAACGATGACTTCCCTTTGAAAATATTGATAGGGCACAGATAGCTGGAGGACATGTCTTCCTGGGGCTAAAAGCTACAGTAGCATCGACCCTTAAGGGTTAGCCACATTTAGGTGGCAAATATACTTCACTTTCAGAAAAGTTTCTTTTCAACTCCTGATATTATTGGTTTCACGTGTGCAGGCTTGATCCATGGCAATATGTGGACATTCGAAAAGACGGCAAGCTGACAGAAACGTTAGGACGCCGGGCGAAATGCTTAGCGGTATTTCGTCTTTCTTTACGTTATGAGCTCAAATTCCGCCGAGGTCGACTTTGCTTTTCATCCTTTAGGGGTCGATAAATTAAGTACCAGTTACGCACTAGGGTTGATATAATCGACTTAATACGTTTGTCTGTCCTTGTTTGTCCTCTCTGTGTTTAGCTCTTTGTGGGTAGTAAAGAAATAGGTATTTCGTCTGTCTTTAAGCTCTGAGCTCAAATTCCACCGAGATCGACTTTGCCTTTGATCTTTCGGGAGTCGACGAATTAAATACCAGTTGAGGAACTGGGATCACTCTAATCGACTGGCTCCTTCCCCTAAAATTTCGGGCTTTGTGCCTAGAGAAGAAAAGAATATTTGGAAATTCGATCTTAAGTAGTTGTCATGGAAAAGGTAATATATAATATTCAATGGTTTTATGCTGAATCGATGCTAAACATTCGCCATCTTAATTTCGTTTTATACTGAAATTTCAGGTATGATTTAACAATTTTCGGGTTTTACATCTACATCCTGGATTTCATTTAGCATCTAATCCAGAGGCCGAATGCTTGTACGCTAACAGGTACCTTTAATCAAATTGCGAGCTACCGATGTGTTGCATACGTAAAAATTCCGTGGACCATAATTATTCTGTGGTTACATGCTTCTTGTTACAGGGTTCCTCAAAGGAAGTATTTTCATCTATTTCTAATGCTAAGTATATGTGGCATTCCTAATCAGATGTGGGTGAAATAGTGCAGTCATTTATATGATGTTACTTGATAAGATTTTAGTTGTCCTTTGTCTTTCAAGCATTGAAAATATTTTTGCAATATTTACCCGAGCTAAAATCAGTCCCTATATCTTTTGAGAATGTCAGCAGGGAGGAATGAAGAGATTCGCATCATCTGTATGAGTTAGCGTTTTGGATGTGGCTGCATGTACGAACCGAATTATAGAAGGTTGAGAGAGGTGCTGACACAACCGAAACCACCATAGTTAATTTTGTGGTGATGCGATCAAGCAGGAGACTATAAGTCTGAAAGGGGCGACACAAAGAGCAGTTTGTAGCCGGGACGATTTTTTAGATTTGCACGGCCAGAGATAGTTAAATATTTTTCAGAGGTCGAGAAGAACATCATTACTTTTAGCGAACGTTTTAAAAGTAGGAACCAATGGTGAGTGTCAAAAGTAAGTCTCCAGTGGGTTTTCGGCAAAAGTCGTGCTGGCGGTCGTTAAGGAGAGAAAGAAAGTCAAGGGGTTGCAGAATGAAATTCTTAGCGTTTGTCTTCATTAACTAAAAATCGCAGCAGCATGGAAGTCGAGTCGCGAGAAAATCTCTCATCGTCAGTTTTAATAATAATAAAAAAAAACCTATATATACCCTACAACATGTATTGAGCACTATTTTCTCATTCGTCCGACATCATGCAGTGTATGCTTGTGTGTTGTGTATATGTGTGTGTATGTGTTGTGTGTGTGTTGTGTGTGTTTATGTTTACATACATATGTATATAACTATATGCATGCTTGTGTATGCGTGAGAATGTATATACATTTACATACATATGTTAATGCGGCTCCAATGGTTTCATGCTGGATTGCAGCCATTTTATCAATTATTCAGTCACAGATAGAATAATGCTGTCATAAGATCCATACCTCCTCTATGTGGAAAATGGCATTTATCAGATAATTTTGGGAGGGGTCTGCACTTTCTTAGTGGTTCAATAGTGATATTTGGGTTGTTTCCCTTGTGATAAAAAACTGCGGACCCATATTTGAGGGACTGTTATGCTTATCTTTAAAACATCTTTCTATTAATTACAATACAATATTTATTTGAACGTAGAAAGTGTATTTCTGTTGGTGCCAGGAAGTGTTTAGGATGATCTGTGGCCACGTTTATGCTATACACTCAATTAAACCTCAGTCTTTTGCCACGCCTAAAACATTTGACTTATCCTTGAGATGTTTGGCACACAGCGTAAGAAATATGGTTGGCACCTCAGTGTTATTCTAGCTGCTCTTAGAAATTGCTAAAATCCATTACATTTAGCATGAAACCTGTATTACTATAGCTCTGCAATAAAACCATTCAGTCAATTAAAAGTAATTCTTCATCCACCAATGCGGTGTTCATTATTCACTTAGTTGTCTGTTACTAAGGCTATCTATCTATCTATCTATCTATCTATCTATCTATCTATCTATCTATCTATCTATCTATCTATCTATCTATCTATCTATCTATCTATCTATCTATCTATCTATCTATCTTGACCAATGTACCCATGATAATGACGGGTAATTATTGGTTTGGAGCCAAATTCAAATAAAAAAATGTAGGATTGTCCTGCAGGGAGCGCTGTAATCTGATTGTTATCTTTGCCTCTGCCTACAATCTCAAACAATACAAAGAGAAAATAGTCTGTTCTTGAATATGATAACGAAAGATTCTCCACCCTTTTCCCTTGGTGTTTAATAAAATTTATTGAATTATTTCAACTCAGTATTTACGGTCGTTGACGCCACATATATATAACCGATGTCCATTACAAACATTGAAGTATGCTTACGTTTGGTACGCTCTCACTCAATGATTGCTTATGTAAACCACTTATAAGGGTAGTCCTTACACAATGGATATTTTCGTTAAGGAGATATCTCTCAGACGACATGACTATATAAGTCATGAAACGACAATCTAGCTTTGTTTTCTCTCTATCTCTTTGACTCCCAGTCTGTGTATCTCTCTATCTATCACTCTCTCTATATTAAAATATATATATAAATAAGTGTGCATGCATACATTCATATATATGTAATATGTACATATATATATAATATAATATATATATATATATATATATATATATGTATATATATATGTATATATATATGTATATATATGAATATATAGATATATATATATATAATTACACACACACACGCACGCACGCACCACACACACACACACACATATATATATATATACATATACATAATATATATATATCTGTATAAGGTAATTAATATATATATATATACATATATATATATATACATATCTGTATCAAGGTAATTACATATATATATATACATATATATATATATATATGTAATTACTTGATACAGATATATATATACATATATACATATATACATATATATATATATGTAATTACCTTGATACAGATATATATATACATATATACATATATACATATATATATATATAAATATATATATATATATGCGTACATATATGTGTGTATGCACATATATGTACGCACAAACAGATCTTTCTATCTATCTCTCTACTATCTATCTACATCTCTCTCCCTTTATATATGTCTGTAGTGTGTGTGTGTAATATGTGAATATGTGTAATATCTATATGTATATATATATTTGTGTATATATATCTACATATATATATGTATATATATGTATGTGTATATATATATATATATGCATACATATCGATATACATTCATACATATAAATTCAAATACACACACACGTATATATATCATCATCATCATGATCACGATCACCAGGCATTGACAAAATGCAGCTTCTTACACAAATTGTAGGCAAGCAGACGGAAGCTTTTGCTTTTATGCGAAAAACTTCAAAAAATTTTAATTTGCATGCCTTATCTGAAACATTCTTTCATATATCATAAACATGCCGTTAAGTAGGCAATAAAGAAGTTAATGTTTGTCGGCTGACACTTTCATGGATAGCTACACACCGTTTAGAGTGGTCGCCGTATACAATTTTCTATAGAGAAATTAGCGGCACTACTCAACTATAAGTACCAGAATATCCACATTATTTCTGCAGATTACTTATCTTTCTGTCGATTATCTATCTTTCTATAGAAAGTGAGCAATTTCATTTATTGAAATTGTTTTTTTAAACATGTAAACAAGCACACACAGCCGTATATACACGCCCGCATACACCTTAATAAAAGCAATGTGCAGTTAAGATCAACTGCTCCTTCCGGACGTCATATTTCATCACTGTAAAACCTCAGTGGAGAGCTAACAGTGATAACTAAAAATTGACTGTCATTTAGATATAAAATATCGCGCTCTCTCTCTCTCTCTCTCTCTCTCTCTTTCCCTCTTTCGTTATAGCTCGCTTTTCTCTTCTTCACTCTCACTATTGCCACATATATTCAGAAATATATACTACATACGCACATCTCGTTTGTATGTATGTATGTATGTATGTATGTATGTATGTATGTATACATGCATGCATGTATGTAGGTAGGTAGGTGCATATCTATCTATCTATCTATCTATCTATCTATATATCTATCTGTCTGTCTGTCTGTCTGTCTATCTATCTATCTATCTATCTATCTGTCTGTCTCTGTTTATCTATCTATCTATCTATCTATCTATCTATCTATCTCTATCTATCTATCTATCTATCTATCTATTTATCTATCTATCTATAAAGCTATTTATCTATCTGTGTGTGTGTGTGTGTGTGTTGCCTACGTTGGTGTGTCCTGTGAATTTTTATGCAGTTATCTATTTATATTTCCGTATGATTGTGCATAGATGTTTGCATCTGTCTGTATCGAACATAAAATGCTCAAGATAACATTTCTATAATATATCAAAACAAATCAATGAAAGCATCGAAACAAATGTCCTTTAGATGTTTAATAACCCATTTAAATTCTATTCCCAAATGCTCAGGTTTTTCATTTTTTTTTTTACAATACATCATCGAAATTTTCCCTACCATTCTGGCAGACACCGTAGTATATTTACTGTAATGCAATCTTTACTAGAATCTTTAGAGTAAACTAAATCTTCAAAACAACCTGACTAAAGTATTCCTATGAATAAGTAGGATTGCTTGAATGAAAAAGGGAAAAGTCTTTTACTTGTCAAATCTTGATATTTATAAGCTTAGTGAATAACTAGCCACTATCTCCTAACCTATCGTTTTCTATGCGATAAAAAAATTAACCATCAAAAATGAAATACTATCTAACATGTTGTTTATAGTTTCTAGTCTTCCTACTTGAATAATTCCTTCAATATTCAAGCTTTGAAGAGTTAAAATTCTTAGGAAAAAAACACCTCATGCTCCTAAAGACGGAAATATAGTTGGACGCTAAAAAATGGCGTCTGTGTGAAAAGAGCGAAATGCTTTGTATTTGTTATTGATTCCCACAGGGAAGAAACAAACATGCAAAGGCGCTTAATCCCTCGCCTTTGAAATCTGTACAGATAACATGTTGATGTGTGACGCAGCGTCTCAATAGTTAACACGGAAATGCATTTAATGCCTGGTTTAGACCTGGTGAAAAAAATATTTTTTGTTGTTAGTAGTAACAAAGTGAATGAAAGCTGAAAATAACATGAACAGTTTGTTCAGTATAATGGCTCTGTCTGTGGAGATAATGCAAACATACAGGTTATGGAGAACATTGTTATTGAAAGCAAAGTTTTCTTTGTTAAAGTAAATATCTTATTGAGATATACAGGATTAGATACAAAAACTTCTCGTACGATATTTCATTTCAAATTTTTTTGAGAAATGACCTGATGCGACGTTTATGTTACTTCTCTTCAGAAATGGAGAAGTGTGTTTCAACTCATATAAGAATAAACGTACGTACGTGTATGCATTTATGTACACACACACCACACACACACACACACACACAAACACACACACACACACGCACAAACACACACAAAAAAACATTTATATAATTATACATATATACTTATACCTAAATATATGTATTTATATATGCATGTATATATATCTATAAAAGTCTCTCTCTATCTCTCTCTCTATATATATATATATATATATATATATATATATATATATATATATATATTTATATATTCACATCTATACATACACACTTATGTACATATTGTAACTGTGTATATACATACTTATACCTATCTCACTCGCTCTCTCTTTCTGAATATATATATATATATATATATATATATATATATATATGTATACAGGAAGTTGGGAGAACAGGCTTTAATCCAATCACTACAATTGTTTCTGTGCATTACCATTAGCTGGTAAATGCTGAGTGTTTCACATAATATACAGATGTGTACTTACACGTCATCAGGTGAGTGGTTTCGAGTCCAATTTTGGATTATCTATAATTTCCCATTGGTTTATATCCATATTTTACTTTTAGCATTCCTTTGAGAAAGCACAATTAAAATACACCTGATCCCTTTAGAGTGTAAGAAGTTATCGGCTAAAACACTTGCCTGAATGTGGATTTCTTCTCTGAAGACCTTTTGCTGCTCAGCCCTCTTACCATTTTATCGACAACATATATATTTCACTTTATCTTGCGTATTGAATGCTCTGATTTTTCGTTTTTGTAAACAATTATAGAGAGTATTAGTATAAGATCCAATATAGAACCATACACGTACTGATCGTTTTGAAATACGGTAATTATCGACGAACTAATTCGCCACCTGAACGTCGTTTCCTTTTGAAGTTATCTTTAAATGACATAACACTCTTAGAAATATTACCAAGTTGTGAATATGACAAGGCTTCAATATGGTTCGCTTGGTAAAATTGCTAATGTTTTTATTCAGAACCACTCAGTTTTTGAAGAATTAGATCTATGGATAATAGCATCCCGTACGTGACTTTCGTGTATTTTATTCAGATACACTATATCAAAATCTCACCGGTTCACACTTCATTTCCTTTTTTTAAGATGGAATTCTATTAGATCGTGTTCACAACGTAGAGGCTCCTTGTTGCCGATGATATTAAATGAAGCCTCTTAATTGTCCTTCACCAAATACATTGCTTTTATCTAAAAGAAATATCAATTAGCTTGAATTAAGTAAATAGTAGGTGCCACTCATATGTGGTTTCCAAATATTCTGAACGTTCCACGAGGCTCGAAGTATTTACTTTAGTGAGCTATATCGTCATTATTCAGGTGCGATGTACTCCCTTTGACTAATGATTCTCAAAAGGGATCCACGTTTCCCTTGGATTTTGTTGTTCAAACTTATCTGGAATAAATTGGTTATGCATCTACGATACAAAATATTTTAACAATTTTTTTATACGATTCCTAAATAATATTTAAATATATAAACATAACAGATGTCTATAAACATCAAATAACTATGAGGTCCACCCAAAGAAAATAATTGTCAAAGTGATCCTTGGTATGGAATGGTTGTGGTCGATTTCATTAGACAATAGTGGCACTCACTCTGGATAGATTGTATACGAAGATATAATAATCTTATTGTCCACTTTTGGACTTGCTGAAAATATAATGGTAGATAAATTTATATATAATACAATATCAAATCTTGTGTGTTGAAATTATCACAAATATGTGATTTATTATATATGAAATCTTAACACACTAAAATAAGTATGAAACAGTATTTTGAGAACCATATATACAGAACCAAACGACATTCTCCTAATTAGATCGAGAAATAATTATTTTGAGAAAAGTATCGTTGGTGTATGTGCATTTAACAATATCGACAAAATTTAGGTAAATTGAATTTTTAATTATAAATCAGAACGCGCTATAATATATTTTAGGTTCGCATAACACGTAATTTGGATTCTAGAGTTGTTAAAATATAAAGGAGAATAAATAAGAATTTCTCTCGATGACTAGGCTATTTTACGCTTAAATTCCATCAACTTGAGTTTAACGGAATTGTCAACGCCAGAAGAAATTAACGGCAATATGTTATCAGTTATTCTCAAAATCTAATTCGATGGCTAATTAATTTCTTGATAGTCATTGAAAAGTGTCAAACATTGCAAAACAAAACAAAATTATAAGCTGGTATTGTTATAGGAATGTAGGAGTGAGAAAAATATATCGCCTTTAGGAATTTTATCATAACAATAATTAATTCGGTGTTCGTGAGATATATTTTCTTGTTATAAATTTCGAATTGTGAACCTCTCAAACGAAATAGTAGAACAAATATTTGCGTGTTGGTTGGTCTTGAAAACGAATACAACTGAAAAATTATCTAGAGTTAACATTTTTGAAATAGGATGTCCACAAACGCAACTTTTCAAGACTGTAAAATCCAAAGTGCAGAATCGTTAGCATGATGGACTAAATGCTTAGCGGCAATTCGTCTGTCTTTATGTTCTGAATTCAATTTCCGCTCAGGTCAACTTTGCCTTTCAACCTTTCGTGGTCGATAAAATAAGTACCAATTGAACGCTTCTGAGATTGCTGCCCTTCTGTCAAAATGAATGTATTTTTGCGTGTTTCCTAGAAACATAAATGTTCAAAGAATATCAAAGAACTTTATCCGGAATTTGTATATTTTGACTCCTGTCAGTAAAACTAAAACAATTGTAAATTCTTGAGAACAACATAAGAACATTAGAACTGAGAATAGCTCGGTTATTTAAGAAACTTAATTTAAGAAACATAATTTTAGAAACATAATCACCAAGCGTATCTCTTAATGTATTTGGAAAACAAATTGTTACACGTTTTCCCAAGAAATGATAAAAATGTAAATGCTTAGCTGCTTATTACTCGGGGATTGTTTAAGTGATGTTACGCACTTCTGATGAGAACCTAACAAGGTTCGAGATTCGATGAAGGCCATTCGTTATATAATTAGTCTATGAAGAAATAGTTAAATTTCCCATGTTCGAATCTACAATATTTACATATATTGTATCATACCTCGTTACTGTGAGGACTGAAATCCTCATCGACAGGCTGATGATATTAAGGTGCGAAATACTTATAATGTGGAAATTAGTAGCTGCAGTTTTCTTTGATTTGATGGTTATACTAACAGAATGGCTACTTGTTTCTTTGTTTAAAGGAAGTGGACATTTTTGTTGAGAACTCAATCGATTGACTCTGTTTAGCATTGTTTCTTTTTTTTTCGATCTAAAGCAAAATTGTTAAATTCGCCATGGTTGTACGTCTATTATGTAGGCCAAATTATCAAGGAAGAAAAATGTAAAACTGAGATATTCATCGGGTACGAAATTCCGTTCGCGATTACAATAGACGACATGACAATGTGGCAAGAATGATCCATTGCGAGCTCAGTGGAAATCAAAGAGTAAAGGCGTGGTAGGAGTAAACTCCAGAAGGAATCATAGAAAACGAAGATTGCAAAATCTTGTGGATGCAATGATTCAGTGCGATCACCTGACCAGACATCGGAAACCGGACATTGTTTTGGTGAATAAAAAAAAGAACTTTCATGATAATATTTTCTACTCTAAGCACAAGGCCCGAAATTTTGGGGGAGGGGACCAGTCGATTACATCGACTCCAGTGTATAATTTGTACTTAATTTATCGACCCCGAAAGGATGAAAGGCAAAGTCGACCTCGGTAGAATTTGAACTCAGAATGTAGCGGCAGACGAAGAATTTGCATGATAATCGACAAAGCATGTCGCGGTTACGACAGGATCAAAGAGAAAGAAGAAAAACTGAAGAACTGCGAGGATTTGAAATGAGAAATACGAAGGTTGTGGCCAATGAGGAGAGTTGACACGGTACCGGTAATAATTAGTGCACTTGGCAGTATCAGCACTCAACTGCCAGCACGACTGAAAAAGGTCGGTGCAAATGTGAAGGTAAAACAGCTACAAAAATCAGTATTGCTCGTAACTGCAAGAATTCTTTGCAGGGTTCTTGAGACATGATCATGTGTCACCTTAGTCTGCTAGGTCTGGATGGCTGACACTTTCCGCCATACCCATCAAAATAAGCTGAGAGTTTTCATCAAATAATAACTGCAACATCAATAATAACAACAACGACATTAATAATAAAATAACACGGAAAGGAAATGGCATGGAAAAGGTGTGGTTGCTATTTGACTCCCCCGAAGAAGCTTGCGAATTCACAAGCCAGCCTTTGGAGGGCAAGGATATTTTGTCCCTTCCCACTTATTGTGGGAAGAAGTTGACGAGGGCTTGAGTCTGCGGTCTGCCACCCTGAATTGACCCCGAGTGGATAGATGACACTATCCGCCGGGGTATGGGTGCAGCAGTAACAAGCTGCTCAATGTAAAACTTTTGCCTGCGGCTGATTGGGAGGGGTCAAAAGACTCAATCAGCCGAAAATCTGGTTGTTCCAGATTTTTTTTTAAATGGCCGGGTCCAGGTATCCGGTGATGCTTGAGGGACGCCACCCCCAAGTGCCGCCTGAGCCTGGAACTAGGCCATATAAAAAAAAACTGCCCTAAGGACCAAAATAAGGTCCTGGAGCAGTTGATAAAAGTATCCCTCCCTGCTCCCTCATTGGAGGGAGAGAAGGAGGAAGTCGAGGAGGTCGAAGCCTCTTCGAAAAAAGGAAGAAAACGAAAGGTGGCAACAATGGTTGCCCACAGAAGGACCCGGGGGCTGCCTTCGCAGGTGGCTGTGAATGTCATAAAGGAGAACGACCTGTTCAGGATAATGAACTCCTTCCCCAAGAATGCCTACAGATTTATGTTAAATTGGCCCGACTTGGAGTCGTCCAGGCGTTTTGCTGAGGCGAGAAGTCTGGCCGCGCAAGAATATTGTTTTATTGATTCCTAAATGGACTTGTGTAAGAGGTTTATTGTTTCAGAAAGGCTTTGTATGTCGTAAATGTAAGAGGTCTATTGCCTCCTTAATGTGTTATTGTGTAAGAGGTTTGTTGCCTCAAAATGTTTTATAAAAGAACAATGTACTCGGGTATACAGCAATCGGAGGGTGGCGCTGTTGCCCTCATTATTATCATATCGTTAATCATCCCATCTCATTATGTCCGTGTCCAGCTTTCAGCTTCCTTTCTTTGTATGACCCTTGTGGCCAATTAAATGAAAAGAAGAAATGAAAAGAAGCTTGCTTCCCAACCACGTGATTGCATGTGGATTTGGTAGACGGAAACTGAAAGAAGATCACTCTCTCTTTCTCTTTCTCTCTCTCTCTCTCTCTCTCTCTCTCTCTCTCTCTCTATATATATATATATATATATATGCATAT
>NC_042998.1:36437805-36447805 GCF_006345805.1 Octopus sinensis
CATCATCATCATTACTTCTTTCTCTTTGGCACAGGTTTTGTGGGAGCTCCTGAATTCTTGCATGCGTAACGAGCTTACTACCTACCGTATCATGCTATTTGTTCTTTTCAGCTACCTAATACTTTCCTGATTATTCTGGCTGTGCCAAGGAGGCAAACCTTTTGTAACAGTTCTATTGGGTACTCTATTCCAATTTCCTTTATACTCCCCTGATACTGTTCCCAAAGACCCAACGATAATTAGCACCATCTTCACTTTCTTCAGTTACCTTAGCCCGGCTATTTCGTACTTAAGGGGGTTGTATTTATCTATCTTTTCGCCTTCCTTCTTGACTATTCGTGGGTCGAAGGAGCATGCAACATCAACTATATAGCATATGTGGTGCATCTTGTCAACTACCACTAGGTCCAATCTGTTATGCTCTAGTACCAAATCTGTTTGGATTGCGAAATCCCAGAGGAATTTGCTCGTCTTCAACTCCGCTGTCTCTGCGGCTTGTGCTAATAGCACGACTTACCTCCCTCTATCCCCCATTTTGCACACAGCTTATAATATCGCACTTACGCTACCTGATCGTGTAGTAATTTTGGACAAGTCCAGGGCATTCGTTCGTATTATGGGCAACGATTTCATCCATTCTATTGCAGATTATTATTATTGAGTGAGAAAGCAGTGCATGCCATCAAAGTGACACTGCGGTAAACTATATGACACCCAGTATGCCCACCATGACTACTCGTCTGATAAGGGTACACTAGGCACATGCATTACAACCATATGTGCACTACATGGTGATATCATATGAAGATAAACAACGCATGCCCTTGCAGGTGGGACTCCAGTTACAATTTTCATCAGGTCGAGTAGCCCATCCCGCTCAAAAGGTCCCTGAATATGGGTTGTTTAAGAATGTTGGACAAAACACCCATATTTCCCAGGGTGAATTATCCAAACGCAAAAAATACCTCCCAATACATAGCTATGGTGTTCCCACACTATTTCCGCTCGTGATCAGAGATGCACATATCGTCAGCCACTAAGGGACATGCTCAACTGGTTACGGTCAAACAACTGACAAGCAAATCTGTGGTATTGAGCAGAATATTTGAGGTAGCCCATCTTTTATACCAAGGCGAAACAATGTACATGATAACACTTCCAGTCAGTTAAGATCAGAAGCCACGAGAGCCACTGCCTGATACTGCATCAGGGCATTTATTATTATCATTATTATCATTATTATTATTATTATTATTATTATTATTATTATTATTAAAAAGGGCCCTATCGCATGTCCTATTCTTGGCGGTTTTCCTTTTTCTGTTACGCGCAATGAGAAAATCACTGACTAGTGTGGCAAGTGAGAAGGAGAGAAAAGCTATATTATGTAGAGAGGCGGATAAGGTAAATACATACATTGGAAATTAGAGTTGTATGAAAGAGATAAGCATATAATAAAGGACCAGAATATCAAGGGAGGCTGCCAAGCAAACTGTAAAATGCAGGAAGGGGTAGAAGGGAGAAAATAAGAGGAGGGGTGACTAATCAAATTTGAGAGAAAAAGGAGGAAAGAAGTAGAGGAAACTAATTATATACTGGAGGAGTAGAAAGCGTGATGTCATAAGTAACATGGAAAGGGAAAGCAGGAGCTGTGATGAAACAGAAGGGAAAGTGAAAGTAAGTAAAATTTATGAAGTGCGTCGGGTGTATAGTCAAATGGATAGACAACTAGAATGGGAGGGTGAAAGTAAGATAGAAATAACCTGCCACTGGGACGCATGTAAGACAAGTAGTACTGTGAGCAGACAATGAAATATAGATTCGAAAAGAAATTCGGTAATAAAGAAGCGGAAGTGGGTAGGTAACGTGATTAAATGACAAACGAACCGAGACCAAACGAGTAACAGAGAGAATAATTGTAATAGACAAAGTATAACATATGATATCAAACACATTGTGTGTGTGTTTGTGATGGGGGGAGGGGCTGACAAATACTAGAAATGACAGTCATATATCATGATTGAGAAATAAATAGTGGGTACAACCTGTATTTCAAAGGGCCGGCCTTGTCACTCTCTGTGTCACGCTGAATATCCCCGAGAACTACGTTAAGGGTACACGTGTCTGTGGAGTGCTCAGCTACTTATACGTTAATTTCACGAGCAGGCTGTTCCATTGATCGGATCAACCGGAACCCTCATCGTCGTAACCGACGGAGTGCTTCCATGCAGTGGGTACTAAATATATAGACAATGAAAGATAGGTAGATAGAAAGGGGACAGAAATAAACAAAGTATGTGAATTAGTGAGGATAACGGCGAAGAGAAAAATGAGAGCGGAAGTATGTAGAGGTGAAATGATGGCTTTTCAAGTATACAAACTGAATTCTAAATCTACGATACAGAGAAATTGCTCGACATCAAACTCCGGGGAGAATACATGCGTTGTCACAAGTCACTTTGAGAGATGCATTGTAAATGGAGAACTGCGAGAAATAAAAGAATACTTCGAGCCGGGTTCAGTAAAAAGAAACTGGATGAAACTCAAGAGAAGGAAATGAACTCGGAAATTTCTTACTTGCCTTACTTGGCTAGGACAAAGATATTATCTTTTCAATTCACGTGACGTATAAAGTTCGATAGACCACTAACAGCATTAGACATACATTCATTCTAACAGCACTAGACATCCATTCATTATAACAGTATTAGACACACACTCACGTGAAGAGTTGTAGGGTGTCAGGCACATATTTATCGACAGAAGAATGTTACCCATTTACTGAAAAGCATTTCCAGGCGTTTCACCGACTGGTTTCTCGATGTTATAAATGTCTGTTCATCATTAGACATCACTTTCTCTCTCTTTCACACTCTCTCTCTCTCTCTCGGTCTCTCTCTCAGTCGCTCTCTCTCTCTCTCTCTCTCTCACACACATATCAAACCATACCTTTGCAAGAGGCTGTCGAAAGATTTGGACACAAGTGTAAATAAGTCCAATTCAGTCCAATACTTTTTTGTCTGGTGATTACAACTGTGTGTCCCACATATTGAAGTCGATCAGCAGAAACAGATGCACATCAACAGAGCCTCAATTTCAAACATCTATTTCTGGGACACGTTTCACATTCACAGGGTATTGGGCTAAATTTGACATTCTGCATGTAAGGAAAAGGAAAGAATATTCCATACGAAAATAAAAGTAATCAAGAAAAAATCACTTGTAATCCATGGGAATAAAATAACAGGAGTCAGGAGTTCAGAAATTGGAGCTAGCAAAGTCGTAGAACTTCTCCGACAGCCACACTTTTTCCGAAAGTACAGCAAAGTTTTGAAATCTATTGCCACACGTATGGCTTTCCAGTAGCAACCAATCTCCAGTCAGGGATTGATCACAATCTGCAGCACCTTCATATAACCGTCTGAATTCGACCTTAGGCTCTGTTCAAAGATGTGGGGGTGAATTCCGGCGTGCAGACTCAGTCGAAACTCCTGCTATGTATCTTCCAGTTGGCTGCCTTTTCGTAGATTCCGTTGCAGCTGTCCATGTCATGTATTAGAGCCTTTACAGAGTTCACAGAGAATTGAGCAGCACTCATGATGTCGTCACTTTGGTACCCGGCAATAACCATCCTGTGTACAGTTAACCCCCTTCTAATATGCGCGAACTTTAGTCTTTATGCTCTCAAACGCCATTTGTATCAAGCTATTTCTGGAAAACGATATCTCCCCAATGTGGTTAGCCATGATAAGATGGCTTCTATACTTTACATTATCGAGCGATTACTGTTTCAATCTCATTCTGAGATTTAATTATGCTTACTGTTCGTTTTTCGACATCAGTGGCAGACGCCATTAGAAAAACTTATATATATTTGCAAAGGAGCCTTCACTTTCATCGCGACCTGGTGTTTTTGAATTTTCCTCGGCGTATACCAATATTTTTCTGTTGCTGCAAATCGTTGTGTGAGTTCGTTTCCGTTTGTCTACTCTGTCGTGTTACAAGTAATATCATTGTTGAACTGTTTTTGACCCAGTAATTTTCGCCCTTCGGGGTAGAAAAGAAATTTCTGTGTGCTGTTTTGTGTGAACTCTTAACCTGTATAGGTTTTTTTGGAAAAAAAAATATTCTCTTGTCATTTGTGACAAGTTTGTGTTGTCTAATATGGAATTAGACTTAAGTTCAAAAAAAGACTTTCCCGAGATGGGAGAAAGTATAACAACTGTTAAACAAAAGGAAACACAGACAAAACCCAGTTTTTCAGACGCCGGGTGGGCGAAGTCGAAGAAATGGAGGTATCAATGGAAAGATTATTCAAGTTTAGATCGCTGGTGCAAAAAAGTGGTGAAGAACACACGATTGGTACCGCCCCCCGAAACTATACAAGCAATAAAGGAAAAAATGGTCACCTACAGGGTGTACAATATCAAGGAAAAACGAATGACCGACGTGAAAAACGAAATGGTCGAAAAGTGTATGGCTCCAATATGGAGTAAAGTTAGTCATGTCAACCGAGGTGCAAGAAGCGCTACAGTGGAGGCGCATTTTGAAACGGCGGAAGTAGCAAGGCAAATTTCGACACAAACGTTTGAAAAACGAGAGTTATAATACTGCTACCCTTATATTTAGGATGCAGAACCGCAAAAGTGACCCTAGAAGATATACAACGGGCTACGACGTGATGTGGGCGGCAACAGCGGTCATTTTTGATGTTGAATCAAATTGACAATTTTAAGTATGAAGAGAAAATTGCAAAACACTGGAGAGGCCAGCAGCTGGAGATGATAATCCAGGCGGAAAATGCGACGTTGGAAAGCCTACCAGACAGAGTCTTCGTGGGGGAGGGGCACTCCATACGAGTTTCGGTGGAAGGACGCAGGCCCAGATGTTTTTAAGTGCGGGCAAAAGGCCACGTTCGCTCCGTTTGCACAAAAAAAAATAATGCGGGCAACGCCCCCCCCACAAAACGCTGTGAAGAACGCAGAAAGCAGCAAAGTGGAGAAAAAAGTAACGGCTGGCGAAAACAAGGAGGAAAAAATAAACAGGCCGAACTCCAAAAAGGAGGAAGACAAGAACGAAATGCAAAATGAGAAAGGAAAGGATGAGGAAAATAATGCAACAAAAACAAATAAACAAGAAGACATGGAATTTACGAACGTGTCCAACAAAAGGAAAAAATCCATCACCCCTGACTCCCCACCCGTATCAAAAAAAAAAAACAACGCAGACGAACAAATTAAAATATTCTCCAATCCCACCCCGGCGGTACTACACTATAGGCCAGCACTTTAACAAACCCCACCCCCCAACTGTAAAAGGTTTAAACCCAACGAAAAAATTATTATTGCATCACCACAAAGAACGTGAGAGTAGAAACATGGGTGAAAGCAAGTACGCTGATCAGGTGCTACAAAGCGACCGAGAAGGAAGCGGAGTGGCGATATGCAAGGGTCGGCGAAGAAGGATGGAAAGACAAAACCTTACAAAGCCACGTAAAAGCCGGCTTCATTAAGGATGTCACCCAGGAGGTGACAACTGGGAAATTACCCGTTAGCCCGGCAGCCACACCAACCCAGAGCCCGGTGGCAACGCCGGTGAAAACACCCAGCAGCAACGGCGAGTGGGGGGGAGACAGGCAGAAAGAATCTGTCAGGCTCCCTCTCGCAACCGTGAGTAAATAATTTTCTTTTTTCTCGATGATTAAGTTAGGTTGTATAAATGCGCGTGGAATGGGATCGAAATGGAAACAGGCTTGTTTTCGTGACGACCTCATTTCACATAGAATCGAAGTAGCTATTGTTACCGAGTCCAAGATGAAGGGACCCCAAGCGTTCTCACCACTTCTCAATGGTTACGAGAAATTTATTTCTCCTAGCCGAGGGGGAGGTGCAGGCGTGGCAGTTCTTTTCAGGAAGAACTTGGACTTACAGGTAAGTACTGTCTTTTGGACCCAGAAGGTAGGCTGGTTGTCCTAGATGTGACGCACGTGAGTAAAGCAGTCCTTCAGGTTGGTGGCTGTCTACGCTCCTAACGGACGTGGGCAGACCGGTTTTATCGGGAACTGGAGCACTTTCTAGTGACGTCCAAAACGGTAGTCTTGGTAGGGGATTTCAACACCATTCTCGATGCGCGGGTTGATGTGTAGGCTCGAGCGATAGGAAGGGGAATCTGGCCTCAAGCTCTACTAGCGAGCTTTAATCTAGTAGACCGTTTTTTCGACTGGATGAGCCGAACGTTCCACAGTGGACGTGGAGTAATAACGACGGTCACTCAGATCGTACATAGATAGAGTATTTGTTAAGGAACGAGATAGGAATAGTGTTAGCTGTCCACAATTCTCTGTTGTGCCTTACACGGATCACAAACTTGTAACGTGTGAGGTACATGTAGATAAATGCCATAGACAAGGTCCCGGGTACTGGAAGATGAACAAGTCTATTTTGACCTGTGAAGCTTTCCGTACCCGGATTAAGGAATTAGTACAGAGGGCATTATGTGGCACCATCATTAATAATAGATGGTGGCTCGCCCTCAAAAGAGCCATCCGTTTGGAGTCCATTAGATTTAGCAAGCAGCTAAGTTTAGATAGGACTAGAATAGAGGGCGAATTAGTTAAGAACTTAGACGAGGCTATGGAATCTGGCTGTGCATCCGGATGTTGGCAGCGAGAGCGGTATTGTACGTCACCTCCCCTCAACGCCAAGCACGAGGGGTGTAGAGTCAGAGCTAAGTTACGTGCAGGAAACGAGAAGGTATTAACGTTGCCGGATGGGCCCGTCGTGAGGAGAGTCAGAAGGGCAAAAAGTCCTGTATTATGTCCTTAACTGACGAGCAGGACCGCAAGATCTATGGACAGGAGGAGATGCAGAAGGTCCTTCACCAGCATTTCGCACGGCTGTTTGGGGGCGGTGGCCGCTCGAGCGTGGGGAGACCTTAAAGGACTTCCTAGCTGGTGGGCCTCGGCTCTCGGCAGGTGAGGCGGAGTGCTGTGAAGGATCGATCTCTCCCGCAGAGGTAAGAGGGCTATGGCCGAGTGCGCCGGGGAAAAGTCACCGGGATTGGATGGTCTACCCTATGAATTTTATTGTTGTATGCCGGACTTGTTCGGGGACATACTGGCAAGCGTCTATGCAAACTGGCAACAGAATGGGAGGATTCCCAGCTCTGTGAGTCGGGGAGTTGTGACGCTGGTCCAGAAAGACCCGAGCAAGGGGGACAGTATTAGTAATTACAGGCCCATAACTCTACTTAATGTAGAGTTTAGATTTTGGCCAAGGTGTTAGCAAAAAGGTTGACGGCTGTCGTGAAGAAACTTGTCGGGAAGGCACAGACATGTGCAATCCCAGGCAGGTCGATCCAGGATAATCTTCACCTTCTCCGCTACACTATAGATAGGGTCGGGAAATTAGACGGCAAAGGAGGGGCATTGGTCCATTTAGACCAAAGTAAAGCGTTTGATAGGGTGACCATCGGTACTTGGCGGCGGTTCTCGAAGCGGCTGGGCTGGGCCCTGGCTTCTGCGGGTGGTTCTCAGCTATGTACAGCGGCATCAAGTCCACAGTCCAGATAAACGGTTACCTAACGGAGCCGTTTTCGATCAAGCGTTCAGTTCGACAAGGGGTGCCCCTGTCCCCGCTCCTGTATGTTTTGGCTCTTGAGCCATGCTGCGGAAGCTGGAGAAGTTGGGAGGCAACCCTAATGAAATCGGATGCGGTAAGTCTGTTTCTGCCTATGCGGATGACGTCACCCTCACATCGTGTCCAACGGAACACAGCTACCTCGGGTAGTAGGTGCTCTCCATAGATACGAAGCGGGTGGCAGGGGCAAAAGTTACAGGGACAAGTCCATCGGTTTGCGCCTCGGCGCACCTGGAGGAAACAAGCAGATACCGTCCAGTGTTGTTGGACACTGGACGGATGGTCCTGTTTAAATTGCTCGGAGTATGGTTTGGTCCAGACTCCCAGACGGAGAAGAATTGGAGCGAGGTAAGTAACGAGCAAGGTGGATGCCATAGTACGGAAGTGGTCCGGAAGGCATCTTTCCTTGAAAGGGAGGGGGGGGGGGTGCACAGATGTTGTTTAAGCCTCTGTCGTCACCTACCGCCTGACCGTCGTGCCTTGCCCCGATTCGTGTTAAAACAAGTTGGAAAACGACTTCTTTTCCGCTTTTTGTGGAAAGGGAGGAAAGCCACTTGTGAGACGCTCCGTGTGTGCCAGGAACCGCAAAAGGGTGGACTGGGGATGCCTTGGCTAATGATGCGCAAGCATGCGTTGAGGCTGAGACACCTCTGGTGTTACCTGGAGGATGATAAGGTGTGGATTCGCTGGCAGAGGAATTCTTCCCGCGACCGGCCTCTATGGAGGATTTACACCCGGTCTCATTAAAGGACGTAAACTGACTTCATGGCAGAAGGAGTGCCGACAGGCACTCTGGCTGATCCACAAGATGGGTAAGGCCGGCAGCGGGAATACCACCTCGGTGTTCTATAAAGGGCTGGTAGGAGGAAAAAATGACGACGTCCTAGGAAGGGCTCTGGGGTTCGATGAGGATCAACTCTCCAACCTGTTTAAGAAGACTTTCAGGCCGGGTATTTGGATAATTACCAAAAATCCCTGACCTGGCAGTGCTATAGGAATGCATTACCTGTTCGCGAGAAGTTATCCAGGCACGGAATGTCAGTGCCACCGACGTGTCCAAGATGTGGGTTGGACGATGAAACCGTTCAACACGCTTTTGTACAATGTCGGGAGCTGTCAGGCTTGATAAGTTACGTGGAACCGTGTTGTCGCATCTGGGGACGAGTACAGCTGTCGGCTGGATCTATGATTAAGATGATACCGCCAACTGGACTCTCAAAGGAAGGTAAGGCTTGTTTTTACTGTACGGTGGCAGTATTGAAAGAGTGTGTATGGAGAACTAGAGTGGAAGGTCTAGTGAAAGGGTCCTTTATCTCTGGCCCCGTTTGTTAAAATACTTCGGATATCATCTGAAGAGCAAGATGGGGTTGGAGAAGAGGAGCCTGCCACAGAAAGAGTATATGGAACGTTGGAAGGATGTGATGAGAAAGGTGGGTGAGAGTAGCCCAGCTTAATCATCGAGGAAAGGAGGGATCGGCTGCTGGGATTTATAGGCTGCCGGGTTCAAAATTGAAACTGGTACCTCCCATTACCTTTCACTGTACATAACTGTTTAAAATAAGAATTAATAATAAAAAAACAGAAATGAAAAGAAACATACGCACTAAAAGTTTCTCGTGATAAAGGCAAAAGTAAGCCAAGTTTCGTTTCAAGGCAAAGTAAGCCAAGTTTCGTTCAAGTGACATAAAATTTTAATTTTGTAATTTTTTAATTTCATTCGAACTCGCATAGCATTTTGTGTAACTGTTTGTCCTGTAATGTATCCATTCTATGTTAGATCTATTGATCATAATAAAGAAAATTTCATCGCTACCTGGTGGTTACCGCCCGTTGACGAGGGACAACAATCCCGAAATTAGTTCGAGCGTATCACTCAGGCTTGCGAGGAAGGGATGGCCGCCCTTTGCAAATACTCCAAGGACACAGATATTGTGTCTAAAGCCAGCTAGAGACGAAGATCTCTTGGGGCTATAAAGCTACAGTAACACCCCCTCCCCAATGTGGTTAGCCATGATAAGATGGCTTCTATACTTTACATTATCGAGCGATTACTGTTTCAATCTCATTCTGAGATTTAATTATGCTGATATCATTAAAAAATTGCCAAATTCCGTACGAAGGCCGTTTAGATCTTGCGTATTATGCTATTTGATCATATAATTTTGGTTTTAGTGAAGGACGCATATTTAGGCAAAGAAAATGTCTGATTCAGTAGACGCAAATAGGTTACTGATATATTTATGCTCTCGAAGCCACTGTCAAGGTAAATTTAACACTATTGGTTTGAAAACATAGAAAGAATTACGGAACACAGGATTTCACTGAATCTAATTATAAGCACACATCCAAGTCGGTGGGGAGAG
>NC_042998.1:36452805-36455305 GCF_006345805.1 Octopus sinensis
GCATACACAGTAATCCGTCGCCATATTGCAGTTCACCTATTGTGGTTTATTATTTAAGCGTACGTCGATTCCTCTGTACTCTTGTTTTGCATTTGTAATATAATATGTAAAAATTATAAAAATAATAAGATATACTGTACGGAACTCTTTCTACTTCGCGGATTTTCACCTATCGCGGGGTGGGGGTTGGAACGTAACACCTGCAATGGTCGAGAGATTACAATACACCGACCCCCGCCCCACTCGCACTTACGTTCCTTTCAATATAAAGGCATTCCGACAAGTATACAGACAAACTCCTGCAGATATTTCTCTTACACTAATGTCACACTCTAACACACGCACGAGATGTACATAGATACGCCCACAGATGCATAAAAAAAGCATCGGCAGAAACCCAACAGCATATATTCACCGAAATAATGCGCAGACGCCCAACCATGTGCGTACATATGATTACATGATACTATACAGTAACACACAGACACACACACACACATCCAGCGAACACTCACATAAATACATTCAACCAAAACAAATTGACACCTGAATGGGACACATCGCCACATAAACAAGTACACAAGAAGTTTCTTCTAACGCTGAAATTCTGGGTTGGTGTCCGAAGGGCTGGGAGACCGCTGGAAGTGAGGCAGCCGTTAGCGTTTTTTTAAAGCATGTTAATAGAACCCGCACCAAACCCGTCTGACAATCGGTGGTGATTTGACCCACGAATCCTCTGTGACGGTCGACAATCGACGACAATATGAGCCGCTATGGGTCACACTATGTGTATGACCAGTGACCGCATGTGAACTTGTATTCCCGATGAAACTGAACGACCAAACCGTCGGATGTGGTCATCAGTCGTGAGGGACGTGGTGAACTCGTTTATGTACATGCTCATTTATTGAAAACCAAATTTAATCACAATCTGATGATGTGAACCGGTTACACGGATAAAATAATAGAAAGAGGGTGATGAGAGTCAGTGTGGGAGCAGAGAAAAAGAAGACAAGTCTATGCGTTTATCTAGAAGAAAATGAAGAAACAAGTCTAAAAGAGGCAATCCCTGACGGTAATAAGTGGCAGAATGTGCAGAACACAAAAATAGAAAATAGAAAAATGTGGAAAAGAGGAAATTAAACTTTTAAGGAAAGTAGATTCACTCCATGGCTTTTCAAAAACACGAAAAAGATAATGGACGGTAAAAACGGTAAACTGGATCAAGAGAACGATAGAGTAACAAGACTGTTTGCCCAAATATCATATCTCATTGCATTTCAGACAATCAATTCATAATTGTGTTCAGAATCAATACCAAAAGTATAAGCATGGGTAAAATTGCTGGCATAATATTCTGGAAACTTTACTGGAAATTTCGTTTTCCATAACCACGTAAAGTCTGTAACCTCTTTCTGGGAATAGAAAGGCTAGTCTTCGAAAACAATGAAATGAGGTTGTTTTGCGAATTTCATACACAAACCGAAAGAATAACGGGACACAACAGATTGAGTATTGTAGTCGTTGATGAGAAAAAGAAGAAAAACAGAACTGTGTAGTATTCGACGTAACATATCCAAAGGAAAGGAGAAAAAACCCCACCGATTTGAAGTGTTAACTTCTCAGGTGCTCATACATAAAACCACGAACTGATGAAAGCTAGCAAACAGAAATTACTGAGGATGTTTTCCTTGAAAAATCAATAAATATTGTATTCTATTCAAAGTTATTGATCGATCCTTTATTTTTAATGTTTAATTGCTTATATATATATAACTTTATATACACGGAAATATTAGTATATGTGTGTATCTGTGTCTGTGTTTGAATACGGATCTGTTTACACGCATATTTATATATCATTTTTTTTTTTACAAATGAATATGTATACGTAAATGTAACGTATTGAGTGCTTCAGAAAACACTGCTCGATGAGTCATTAACTAGTTTATAAAACACAGTCGAAACTTATGAATGAATTAATTATGAAATGGACCGAGATAAATTAATAAAGCATATTAAATATATGACGGAAAGTAAATAAATATATAAATAAAAAAACTGGATGATAATTTTAAATCTTTTAATAATTTCTGAAGCGCATGTTGCAGATATGAGATGCAAGTAGTTGCTGTGGAGAGATAAATGTATTGACTTTAATGGAACAGCTTTGTGGCGGTTGCTATGAGACGGACAGCTGTGGGTTGCAACACGACGTAGTTTCCTATTCATTGTAGCGAAATAGCGAGACTTTGTAATAAAATGACTCGGTGATGTTTTTAATGACAGAACTCAATCCATGGGTGAATATGTGGTGATTTATGAATTAGTCTTCTCCAAATTGAGCGATCACTGGTTGGCTGGTACCAAGTATTATTGGGAATTAACAGATCTTTTAAGATCTCCTCGGCAGCGTCTTTCCTTCTCAGATCAATTCTACCAATGTTTTGATAGCCATATGTCATTTGACGCAACATGCTTTCTTTTGGTGCCTATCATC
>NC_042998.1:36460305-36492805 GCF_006345805.1 Octopus sinensis
CCTCATATGTTAGCAAGACAATGGAACGCATTGTCAGAAAAATGCTGATGATGTTACTACGATAAAACAACCTCCTCAGAAACACACAACATGGGTTCCGTCCAAGGAGGAGCTGGCTCAGACAGCTGCTGCAGCACTTTGACTGAGTGCTGAAACAACAGCTAAACCAGTCAGCTGCCGATGTGATATATCTCGACTTTGTCAAAGCCTTCGACAAGGTTGATCATGGTATGATACGTCACAAGCTGCGAAACCTTGGTATTACTGGGAAACTGGGAGAGTGGCTGCATGATTTTCTGAAGGGCGGGAGTTATACAGTTGCAGTCTATGGTGAACACTCTGAAGAGACGCCAATTCTCAGCGTAGTCCCGTAGGGCACTGTACTGGGACCACTACCATTTGAAATAGCCCTCTCAGGCATGCCATCTGCGGTACAGTCAGCCAATCTGATCAGTTATGCTGACGGCACAAACGTATTGTGGGCAGTTAGGAACCAGAGGACATCATAAAACTGCAGAAAGATCTGAATGAACTCTACAAATGGGCTAACAAAAATATGCAGTTCAATGCTATGAAATTTTAGGCACTCCACTATCGGTCCAACACCAGGCTTAAATCGGAATACACTGGACCAGAATGTAATACAATCCCCGATCCAGAGTCAGTGCGTGATCTGGGGGTTCACAGGAGCAATGATGCAACATTCCATGTGCATATTACCAAGATGGCAACACTGTGCAGGCGAGCGGCCGGCTCGATTCTGAAGACATTCAGAATCAGGAAAAGGGAGGCCCTGCTACCCCTATGGAAAGCTTTCGTTATCAGCCGCTTGGACTCCTGCTCCCAAAGATGGTCTCCAGAGAGTGTAAAACAAACGGTGGAACTCGAGGCAATCCAACGCCAATACATAAAGAAGAATGAATCGGTGCAAAAGGTGGGCTACTGGGAGGGGGCTAAAGGAGCTGAGTCTCTATTCCCCGGAGAGAAGACGCGAGAGATATGCGCTGATGTATATATTTGGTAGATCTTGGAGGGTTTAGCCCCAAATTTTGGAATTGACAGCTAAACCAATCCTCGAACTGGACGGCACTGCATCATACCAAAGATCCCGTTTTTCTCAATTTAGAATAAGGACACAATACTGCAATAGTCTGGGTTTCAATGGCCAGCAATTGTGTAACATCATGCCAGGCAACCTTAGAGATCTATATGATGTTGATGTGGAAGTTTTCAAGGAATGTCTGGACAGGTTTCTATCTGAGATACCAAACGGACCCACATTGCGGCAGGAGACGCAAAGAAGAGCAGCTCCGTCCAACTCGCTACTTCACCCAAAACAATACCCGAAACAACACCGAGTAACTACAGGTGGTGCACTAGCATATATATATATATATATATATATATATATATATATATATATATATATAAATATGGAAACGCATATATACAAACATATAAACAGAAATTCTGAATATGCGAACAGTTATTAGATATTCCAAAAGTTGGAACATCGCGTAAATCTGACGTGCAGGTCACTATACATAAATAAAATAGATTGAAAGCATTAAAAATGCATTCAGAAATCTGGTAAAACCTCCGTTAAGTATGGTTCTGCCACACTTGAATCGGAATGTAGGGTTCGACGCGAGTGTTCTTATATTATTTTATTTGTTTCAGTCATTCGACTGCGGCCACGCTGGAACACCGCCTTTAATCGAGCAAATCGACCCCAGGACTTATTCTTTGTGCGACTAGTACTTATTCTATCGTATTTTTTGCCGAACAGCTAAGTTACGGGGACCTAAACGCACCAGCGTCGTTTGTCAAGCGATGTTGGAGGACAAACACAAACACACACACACACACACACACACACACACACACCTTACGACGGGCTTCTTTCAGTTTCCGTCTACTGAACCAACTCACAAGGCTTTGGTCGGCCACGCAGTGGGACTGAACTCAGAACTATGTGGTTCGTAAGCAACCTACTTTATTTCAAAAATTTTGCCATAAAGGCATGATACAGAGTAGCTTGCGGGCTGGAGAAAGATATTGATGAAATAAATTGATATTTAAACGCCCGCCGATTTTTTGCTTCTCTAAGACATTATTTTTTATACAAAAAACAAATCGAGGTATTGAAATTCTTACTTCCATTTTACAATTATTGGACTTAATATTCCATATACAAATTGAAGCATTATTATTTTTTACACAAAAAACAAACCGAGGTACTGAACCTCTTACTTCCGTTTTTATAATTATTGGATTCATAGTCAATTTACAAATTAAAATATTATTATTTTTTGCACAAAAATCAGAACGAGGTATTGAACATCTTACCTCCGTGTTTTAGAATTTTGGGACTTAATAGTCCATTTACAAATTGAGACGCTGAGCCTCTTATACGCTTAAACATTATAACACTGAGGCATTTCAACCTCTTGTAATTTTTCTTCCCCAATATCGCTTGTGCCCGTATACTCCGCTATCACCCTCGCCTCGTTTAAAACCAAGGCGAGCTCCGAGTCGACGTCACCCGGCCACAAGCGATATTCATCTTTGAGTCCCTCAGCCTACGCATCACGGGCGACATTATGGCCTCCACAGCTATCTGCGGGGGCCACTCGGGTTCCCGCGTGAAGGTTAAAGGTATTCCCTTATTGTGTTTTTCCACCACCTTTTCTACCTCTCCACATCTATAGAAGAATATCAATAATGTGTCTTCCTCCGGGGTCGAGGTAGTCAAAAATACCGTTAGCGGTACAATTCCCGCCAACAGTGTCTCTTCCTCCGCCGGTTGCACAACCGACGAGGTTCCGGGACATTCCGATGCAATGTCAACGACTACCGGCAATATGCCTGTTTTTCTTCCTCTTCCTCATTTTTTCTTCTCAACTGGGGGAGGGTGCGTCTCCTCCGTGACCGGGAGATTCGCCTCCCCTCCCTCATCCCTAGGATCCTTCGGTGAGCACCCGTTATTGCTCACCTTTTTGCGGCCCTTCTTTGAGGAGACCTCCGCTTCCTTGGCCGCCTTCGTTTCTTCTACTGAAGTCGCTGCTTTGTCCCTGAGGAGAGGTTTTCTTTATATTGCCAGGCTCCAGGCACCGATGACACCTGGGGGATGGGGGAGGTGACCCTCAAGAATCACTGGGTACCTGCATCTGGCCATCCTCAAAAAATCTGGAAAAACCAGATTATCGGCTGATTGGGTTCACAGGGTCAAAACTGCTTTCGACGCCACCCAATCAGCCGCTGGCAAAATTTTGACATTTAAGAGCTTGGCTCTGCTGCCACACAGACCCCGACGGATAACGTCTTCTATCCATTCGGGCTCTATTCCGGGTGGCAGCTCACACACCCAAGCACTTGTCAATTTCCTCCCACCATATGGAGAGAGGAACAGAATTTTCTCCCCTTCCAAGGGTTGGCTCGCAAAATCTCGAGCCTTCCCAGGTGTGTGAAACAGTAACTACACCGTTGCATATTTGACACCCCTTGCAATAAACTTAATAGTTGGCAGATATTCTGCCAACTCCTTTTCAATATCCGCCTGAGAGAACACGGTGATGGTTTCGAGGGACTTAGAATATGTCCTCAACACCACCGTTCTCTCATTAATTTTTTCCCCACAGCTTGGGGGTCACAATTTGCCACTCCAATACAGTGTTTTATTTTTGTTGCCATGTTTACAAAAGAAAAAATAAAGAAAAATATTAAACACAAAATCCACAATGTTCCAAATAAAATGTCCAATAAAAACACAAAAATGAACAGAATGACAGATCAGAGAAAGGACAAAGGAAGACAGATCAATTCACGCAACACAATTCTGACACTCAGGTAATCAACAAGAATACAGATACTCCAGTTCACCGTCTCAGCACACAAAAATTCCTCCACAAATTCATAAATTTTCCAAATTTTGGTATCGAGACACGCTCACCAAAACGACAATTCTCACAGCTAAGTGCGTCACTCGCCGTGACCGCAGCAGACAAATGTCTAGGATACAGTGAGGATTTTTTATTCGACAAAAAAACAATATCAAAAAAATAATAATTCCCCACCGAATCTCTAAACAGACAGATGCCTACCTTGCAGTCGCGCCTCAAACGGTTCTTTAATTCAGGACGATTTCCAAGCACGTCTTGACAGTGTTCACTCTCGTAAGTGACTGGCAAAGTCACGCATGCGTAAGCGATGTAAGCTACTTACTACACAGCCACTCCTATGTATAAGTATACGTATATATTTATATATATATATGTGTGTGCGTTTGTGTGTTGTGTGCGAGCGCAAGTATTCATTTACAAACGCAAGCATATGTTTATGCATTTATGTACAGCATCACCAATATGTAGACAATCTTGTATATATATAGAGTTGTAAGTTTCTGTGTGACCACGTGATCTGTGATCAGTTTTGTTTTCCATGTGCAACTATGAACATGCAATTTTCTGCTGGGAATATGAGTAATACTATTAGAAAAGCAAGTCACTTACGTGTAGTTATTGTTATGTAAATGCATGATAACTGTAAAAATCTAGAATGAATTTGATAAACAATACATAACTGGTTTTTTTCGTGGAGATAATTTTACCGAGGGAAATACCGTTGCATAAGTAACACGCAATTATATATACTAGCATAGCAAAAAAAATTCCACCAGATATTACAGAGAATATTCAAAAACGTACATACTAAATATCTATAGAATTGTATCCTCAATGATAGATAGACAAATAAATACGACTTTTTGTATGTTTTCACAAGTATGCGTAATTAAGCATATATATTAAATATACACAGTATTTTATATGCTTGCATCCCGGGTTTTCTATGTAAAACCACATAGACACATAAATGCAAGCACACACACTCGCACACAAACGCATACACATACATACATGCATACATAAATATATATGAAATCCGCCTACGTTATCTGCATACACATGATGAATGCCTGTGTATAGGTATATTTTCAAATATGTTTTTACGTAATCGCAGGTGCGTTGCAGTATATTACCCAGCTTGTTGGAATAAACCCGATAAAAATTTGTTGTAAATAACAAGAATATGTTAAAGCAGAAGCAATGGAATAACAACATGCAATATTTGTGTTAAAACAGATGTGAAAATAATAGGTAAATAAATATAGGATTGAAAAGTAAAATACCACAATAAGAAAAATAACAGAAGTGTTTTTATTTGAGAATACGCGAAGGAAATTGCGAGATGCAAAACTAAAAATAAAATAAATGAGCTATATGCGTATATTCGAACATTGAATAAGATAGTTGATAGAAGCAGAGTAGAATCAGATTGTTTTCATTCTTTATATGAGTGGGTAGCAAATAGATAGAAGCTCCGAGCTGAAATTGTATATTTTTCAGTAGCGACATGACTTTACGCAATTCACATCCTGCACTTTGTGTATGCTTTTTTAAACAAATGAGAATCGTATCTTCGCAGTCGATGGTCTTTGTCTCCTTCCAGGCTGTACATTATATTCACAGTAAACTCTTTTACAGTTTAATAACACAAACCGTTTCCATAAGCTTCGGAGTAATGTTTCGCCTAAAATGCATGAAAAGGTGTTTTCTTAGTTTTTAAACATGCAGTCCAAAACTATCAATTGTATGGATTTAAAACAACAACAACAATAACAACAAAAGCAACAACAACATACAAACAAACAAAAGCAAAAAAAATATTTCGCAGGAGATTACAAGGTTGATCTTAAATGTAGCGAGAGAGAATAATGGATTAATTTAATGGAGGTACTTATTTCCTTGACTCGTAAAGGATGGGGGCAAACTGGCTCTCATCGAAATTTGAACTTAAAACGTAAAAGACCGTGAATAAAATAATGGAATGCATTGAGACCGATGTATATTCTACCTAAAACATCTTATCAAATTTTACATAATTTGTTGGCAAAGAGCTAAATTTCAGCTCTTTCCTATGTTAGAGAGTTTAATCCTTTAACAATCTCAAAAAGTCTATCTTTGTTGTGATAGATGATTGTCACATATATTTTGTAAAAATATATTGCTGATACAACATTAGTAGAGCTAATACTTCTCGCAATTGCTGTTTTAGTATTATGAAATGTGTTCAATTACTTTCGGAACATCGAAAGACACCCTATCAACAGGAAGGAATTATATACAAAAGAATATGAGGAATAATACAATGGGTGTTTGGTACCAAAAAGCAGAGAGAATCAAACTGCTAACTGGAAATAACAAAGAAATTGGTATGGATTGTGTTTAATAGAAAGGATTCTATTTTAAAGATGGATTAACCATTTTATCATTTATTTGAAAACAGATATGGCACTCTGCTTTCTTCACGTTACATGCAGAGAATCGACGCGAAGAAAGCTTATTTTATTTCGATGATTCCCTTGTGAAAACTTTTCAAGAAATTAAAATTTAAAAACCGTCCCTGTTTCATTATATAACCTTATTTTACAACAAAATCTAAGGATAGATAGTTCTAATTACGCTCGCATTAGATTTTTATTATTCTTTCTTGAGACACTTAATTCTATTTAATTAAATCGTCATGGTTATTTAAGACATGAAACCACATGCCTAATGTGAATCGGTAATCTCAGAAAGAGACGGAACCTGCAATTATACATAATATTTACTGTATAAACATGTCTAATCCTAATGATCCCAATACAAATATTGCGACTTCATTAAAAAAGTTCAACCATATAAGCTTTAGAATATGGAAAACTGTTATTCAATGTTTGAATAAATGGCCGATATCAAATATTGCGCCTGAAATGCGTTTACAGTAAAAGCGTTTATTTCTTCCCCAAAATACATTTCTAAGATAGCAGCAAAAAATAAAAATATCCCAGAACCGCTATATCTTATGCAAACTTGGTCCAACTAAAATAAATTAGAATAATAATAAAAAAATTGTAGCTTGAGAAAATACACTTTTCATTGGCAAATTTTTAATCTACCACATACCAAACGATGCAATTCCCATTTTTTGTATTCTTTTATATATATACTAAGTGTATATTCAGTATAGAACGAAGATCTAAGGTCCTTGAAGGGTATAAAGGTAAGGTATTTCCAGAGAATTTGGGGCTAACAACACTGTTAGATATATATCTATATGTATATATGTATATATCTGTCTATCTATCTATCTATCTATCTATCTATCTATCTATCTATCTATCTATCTATCTATCTATCTATCTATCTATATCTATCTCTCTGTCTATCTATCTATCTATCTATCTATCTATCTATCTATCTATCTATCTATCTATCTATCTATCTATCTATCTATCTATCTATCTATCTATCTATCTATCTATCTATCTATATGTCTGTGTGCGTGCGTGTGTGTGCGTGTGTGTGCGTGTGTGTGTGTGTGCGTGTGTGTGGGGTGTGTGTGCACAGAAATACGTGAAATGAAAGTGGTTATATAAAACAAGAACCGACCCTGAGTTTCGCCAGATAAAATCAACTACAATTTTCCTAGTAATATTCTATCCAAGATTGGCAATGTAATACTATTACATTGTCAATCTAAGACAAAATACACTTTCAACCATTCGTCAAAGAAAACATAGAAGAAATCTTAAAATATCTCATCCTCCATATTCTTTGTTTAAAAAGAAAATTACTAAACTTCAAAATTACTTTTATACATACCATTGGTTTTTTGTTCTTTCTACCGATTCGTAACAATTCTAAGAAATAATGATTTCTATATAGTCTTCCGTGTTAGACAATATTTTGAAATAATATATCTATTCAATATTTCATCCACTGATTATTAAGAAATAGGAAATACTCTATAATTCGTCGTATAATTTTTCTATATTCACTTAAAGTAAATGTGAAATACTCTTTTCTATTCTAGTCACAAAGCTCGAAATTTTTGGAGCGGGGATCAGTCTATTAAATCGACCCCAGTGTTTAACTGGTACTTAATTTATCGACCCCGAAAGGATGACGAGCAAAGTCGACCTCGGTGGAATTTGAACGCAGGACATAAAGACAGACGAAATGCCGCCAAGCATTTCGCCCGGCGTGCTAACGATTCTTATTTCTTTATTGCCCACAGGGGCTAAACATAGAGGGGACAAACAAGGACGGACAAAATGGATTAAATCGATTACATTGACCCCAGTGCATAACTGGTACTTAATTTATCGACCCCGAAAGGATGAAAGGCAAAGTCAACCTCAACGGAATTTGAACTCAGGACGTAAAGACAGACGAAATACCACTAAGCATTTCGCTCGGCGTGGTAACGTTTCTGCCTGCTCGTCGTCTTAGTAAATGAGAAATACTGAAGAACGACTTTGTGACTTGGGCACTCGACTTACATTTTAAATTCGTGAGTTCGATGTATGGCAGCTCGTTGTGTCCCTGAACAAGACACTTTATTTTTACGTTGCTCCAGTACCCTCGGCTGCCAAGAACGGGTAGTACCTGTAATTCAAAGGGGTCCAGCCTCATCACATTCGTTGAGTCACACTGAGGCTCCCTGAGACCTATGTTAATGGTAGGTGTGCCTATGGTGTGATCAGTCACTTCTAAATTATTATCACGAGCAGGCTGTTGGAATCCTTGTCGACGTAATCGATGGACGCCCGGCGCATTGACACCCAAATACAGAGAGCTATGCAGATAGTTCTATGTACCTGCATATGTACACTTTATTTGATGGCCGTTCACTCTTTTCTCTGTCGCTTCACATTCTGACAAGTTTTTTTTCTTGTCTCTTCGGATTTCTAAATGTCACACTACACCTACCCCGCCACCACAAGCAGTGTTGGTGAGGTTGCCACAGCTTGGTTCGCAGATCTCTGCTTAGTAGAGTGCAAATTTAAAACACACACACACACACAATATCAATTACACATTTACACATGTACAATCACACAAATATATGACGTAAATTGATATCCATTGCAATTTTCCAACTTAAATGTATTTCTGCTCAGAAATCTGAAACTACAACCAGCTTTGCCATGAGTCTTACAAACTGAAGCATTTTTACCATACTCTCTACTGGCTTTCAAAACTCGTTCTATCCATCTGTTTAACCACAAAGTCGACTTCAGTTTTGCTAGATTTAAACTTTAACCTTCACAGAAACATATTACACCATTTAGTTACATCCTTATGAATAAATACCTCACGTTGATTAATTTCATTAATTCATTGCGACAAAAACAAGATTTCTGCATAGTTATTCTAGCTCTCTTCACCTTTTCAGACATAGTGTTCTTGGACCAGATGTGTTGACTTATGGACTGAACATGTAAACTTCACATTTAATCAACCACTGCCCTATATGAACATTATACAATGGAAATAAACTCTTATAATTTCCTTTTTGTAAAAGGAAGTTTTAAGAATCTAAATGCTATCCCGCTTTAGATGAGTGATCTCAATGAAAGAATAAACGATAGTTTTAAAAATGTAGTGACAAAAAAAAAATATATACCTCATGACATACACATATCCCAATGGGGGTCACATGTATTTTGGACCTAATTGCTTTCTTCATGTTAGCTACGATTTACTAGAAGGTAAGCTGAAAGCAAGAAGGCAGTGATCAGATGAGTTTTTAGGTATAGGTAGACTTACTTACCGTAAAGATATACAGTCATCAGAATTTAGAAAAAGCTCGGTCGATATTTTGTAGCCGAACGAGTGATACGTTAGAACCAGGGATAAATGAAATTAAAATGTGACAGCATTACTGTTATTCAGAACTATGTCAGCGAACAGAAAAGGTTAAAAGAATTGCTCGCCAAAAGTGTTTGCATCTCGCAGAATTAGCGTGAGTATTGAATATTGATATCCATCACGATATATAGTACACAAATATTAAATGCCTGCAGTATTCGTTAAGGATAAAGTTACGATATATTGTAATTAAGAGACTATATCATATTTCCCCTCTACTTTTTTTACTGGGGACTTTATGTTTGTTCCTGTAAAAATCCTTTATAGTGCAAATATGTATACATGCATATGTGTTGTCTATCTATATATGTTATACTGTGTGGCAATTGTGTGATATATAGTAAGAGACAACTCAATATTGAGTATAGTTGTGATCTACTGCTGCAAGAAGGACAAACACACACACACACACATCAGTATGAATGTTACATATAACTCTGATCAAATTTGGCTTCTTCGTGAGGTATACCGATAAGAAAAATGCTATGTAACGGTGTCTGAAACCCTATGAATTAATGAATGTTAATGGTGGTTAATTTGTCAACTAAATTCAAAGAAACAAGTAGCAGGAAATGATTTTTAAAACAATAGCAAAAAGAAAAAAAAAGAAAGTCAAGTAATAACATTTAAATATAATTAGAACACATGCGAAACGAAAACCTCAAACTCAGAAGGATAAATACTTTACAAGTAACTAACGAAAGAGAAAACTGAAAAAAAAAAAAAATAACATAAAGAAAAAAAATCTAAACAAAACATGTACAGAAAAACAAACGAAACAGAATTATTTCCCACTGGTCTGGTATCTTGTTTAAGAAGTTTTCTCGAAACCATAGATTTCTTTATTTTTGAAACTAGTTACCAAATCCTTTCAACTACTTTAATTTCATGCGATGCCGTATCACTCACATACATACACTTAAAAGTATTTAAAAATAAAGCGAAAACAATACAAAAAACAAATACAAACATGCACACACACCACTTGAAAACATTTGTAAAACATATGTACATTCATAAAATAAAACACACGAACGTACATATTCATATACAGAAAGACAATTTGTTTTAAGCATACGAATCTAACATCCAGTACACCCACACACACAAAAAAAATCCACATAGAAACAGACACACGAGCGCACACATGGACATTTACTAACAAACGCACTTATTTCGACAGATATGATCACATACGAGAGAGTGGACAGCGTTAATACGGAGCCTGAATTAAGCAATATTGTCCTTTTATTAATATAATGCAATTACGTTTTGACTTAACCTATAAATTTGGCAGGAATATTCTTTTGTTACTGTATTAGCTGCGGTCGTAATCAAGTTGCGTTTGTTCGCTCTTTTCAATTAGTGTTTTCCACAAGTAGTTGTTGTCATTTCCTTTTTTTCTTTATTTCTTTTATCGTTCGTTCGTTCTCTGTGTTTTTTTTTCTCTTGCGGTCCAGCCAGTAAAATTGAATGAAAAATAAATATATACATGTATATGTGAATAAAATAAATATCAACATACCGAGTTTTGATCGACATCGCAGAGAAGTGAACGCTAATTTAGAGAGCGCAAATACATTTGCGCACATACATTTACATACATATACACATAGATACATAGATATGCATATACATACATACATACATACATACATACATACATACATACATACATACATATATACACACATCCATGCATTCATATACGTGACTATATATATATATATATATATATAATATATATATATATATATATATATATATATATATATATATATATACATATATATATGTATATATATATAAAGATATTATATATTTCTATATATATGTATATATGTATCATTGTTATTGCTATTGTTACTATAGTTTTGTTACTTGTACAAAAAAGTAAAGCATGATGGCAGAATAATGAATTTACGCTGTTAGGCAGCATCAGCACGCTGCTTTTCTTGTCTAAAACTTGAAATCGAAAATTACGGATTTTGTGAAGCATTCCCAAGCAAAAATGCTTGCTTATCTCTGTTTGTAGAAAATCCATATTGCACAATTGCCACACAATATAACATATACAGATAGATAACACATATGCATGTATACATATTTGCACTATAAAGGATTTTTCCAGGAACAAACATAAAGCCCTCAGTAAAAAAGTAGAGGGAAATATGATATAGTCCCTTAATTACAATACATCGTAACTTTATCCTTAACGAATACTGCAGGCATTTAATATTTGTCGTCCGATTGCTGTTACATTGTAATTATAAAACGATATGAATAATACCAGGACGAAACATTATTTCCGTTCAGAACAGGTTTCAACATTTTAATGAAAAGTTTTCTTCTTTTATTTTCCTTCCAGCCTCAGTTGTGTTCTGTAGTTTGTAAAAAGGTAAAATTAGAAGCACTTTCTGACCACATGTTTCTATAGGTTCGCTTAGTGGAATTTGGTGAACATTAGTGTTCCGGATATGTCGCCTGTGGACTCGTGAGCATTCCGATAATGCATTCCCTGTGTTGCCTTGGAATTTGGTAGACTGAAGCTGAAGGAAGACTTTTGCGTATATATATATATATATATATATATATATATATTTACATATACTGAGAAAGAGAGAGAGAGGAAGAAATTTGAGGTTTACAGAAAAACAAAAGACGAAATTAGGTGTATAAACAATAGGCAGGTGTATTCGTTTGACACTCGGGAAGGTGAAAATGTCCTTTACGTTTCGAGCCAATGCTCTTCAGCAGAAAGGAATATGAAGAAAAAACTTAGAAAAAACAAAAGTTCAAAAAAGTTCAAAAAGGTTCAAACGTCGCGGTGTATTGGAACGGTTATTCTTCAGCGGAAGAGTCCAGGGTAATCTATATGTATATCCAGTAGTACTCCAGGTGGAATGCTGGTGTGTAGATGCAGGCTCTAATTTCTATAGCATAACCGGAGAAATAACTTTAGAAAGAGATATTTAATTTTTCTCAAATTGAAGAAGTGAAAATTTAGAAAGTCTGGAATCAAATAATTTTGATCTCACTATTCTGGGAGGACCTGCAAAACTTTTGTTCGCTGTCCCTGCTCTTCTAACAATTTTGTGAAAAAAATTCACTTCTTAAATAACAAGCTGCTCAATAAAAACTATCAACTGACAAGATACGACAAACAGAATATTAGCAGCAACAAATAAGAGGTCAGATATCTCTAATAATTGAAACCTTATGTTTCGTAATTGAAAATGTTGACATTTTATTTTCTCTTAACAAATCTAAATATTTCAATTTTTTTCATAATTAAATTTCGTGTTTCTTTACGCTTTCAATTTAAATATGGATATATATATATATATATATACATATATATATATATATATGTATGTATGTATATGTATATATATATGTATGTTTATGTATATATATATATATATATATATATATATATATATATATATATATATATATATATATATATATAATATATATATATACATATCTATATATACATGTATACATGTATACATGTATACATACATATGTATATATGCGTATTTGTCTGCCTGTCTCTATCTCGCTTCGCACATACAAACCCAGAAACACACACACTCATATATGTGTAAACATACTTTCAAACATACAAACACATATATATATTAGTTATTCCATGAAGAAGAATTGAAATATCATAATAATGTTAAATGTTGCCACAATTATGTGACACCAGAATATCTGTTTCCTCTATCTATCTATCTATCTATCTATCTATCTATCTATCTATCTATCTATCTATCTATCTATCTATCTATCTATCTATCTATCTATCTATCTACCTATGTCTGTCTGTCTATCTATATGTTTATATAGTATTTACCTTAAAAACCAATATAAAACTTTTGACATAAAACCGTAAAACACAGTCCACTCTCATAGGTATGTTTTTCAATATCTCATTGCAGCTACTTCGAAGCACTTAAAATAGAATAGTCTAATTAGTGAGAGACACCTCAAGCGATAAACATTTCTGCACTTGTCTCTAATCTTTTTAGCCTATAACTTCACTTCTGTAAATATTTAGAAGTAGGTGGCTATTTTATGGTGCACAGTAGGCAAATCTGAGGAGCGATAAAGTCTTCTGTTATACAGAATTACAAATATTTCAGAGTTTAATTTGTTACAGCAGGCGTAATTTGTGGGTGTACTGAAGAGATATGATCGTCTCGTTACTTTTATCGTTGGGCAAATCCTACAAAATTTAATTCGCTCCTATAATGAGAGGACGGGGTAAGGGCATGATGCTATGTTAATACTAAAAACATTACAGGGTAAAGGTTTAATTCAGTGGGTGTAAAAATAATAATAAATGCGCCCTTTTAAAGCCTAGCCAGGCTCATGGGCCCGGTTTCCCGGTTTCTATGGCGTATGTGTTCCCCAACTGGGCAGGACCTCAGTCCACCGCAGCGTTACTCATTTCTGCCAGCTGAGTGACTTGAGCAACGTGAAATGAAGTGCTTTGCTCGAGAACACAACTCGTCGCCCTGTCCAGGAATCGATCATGATGCTGACAACCCCAGCCACTAAGCCACGCGCCTCCACAATTCAGTGGGTGTTTGGAGATTATTTACAGCTACAGTATTAATCAAGTGAGTATATCTGGCTACGAATGAATTAGCAAGTGTTTTCTTTTTCCATATGGGGATTGAGGATAAGACAGTATGACAGGAGGAGAAAGAGTTGTGCACATTTGTAAAACTATTTATATTGTAACACGTACATCAAATTATATTTTTGTTTTTAGATACTTAATAGTTTCTGGTCAAAAGGCAGCGTGCTGACAGAATCGTCAGCAGACCAAGCAATATGCTTAGCGGCATCTCGTCCGCCTGTATGTTCTGTGTTGAAATGCCGCCGAGGTCGACTATGCCTTTCATCCTCTCGGGCTCGATTAAATAAGTACCAGTTGAGCACTGAGGTTGATGTAAGCGACTTATCCTTTTCCTCGAAAAGGCTGTCCTTGTGCCGAAATTCGGAATCAATATTTGGTGTGAAAAGTATTTTCCTAAAATATATAATTGCTATTTTTTTTTAAATATAAAAGATAATATAATATATTTGGAATTGCATTTAAGACTTTCAGTGTTTTTAAAACGCATTATAACAATGCTTTGAACTTCGTGATCAGAAATTGGCTTAGATTCCAATTTCCAATTTGATATCAATAAACTATATTTTCATAATAATTCATATTTAATGCTCAATAATACAACAAATTAAATAAATCATACGCAGCATTGCGGATAACAGTATAAGTAAACAGTTGTATATTTGGAATGAATGTGGCAGCGCAGGAACTCAAGGAACTATTCTTAAGATGCATCACCACAGGAAGATTTGAACTTCGTCTGGTGTATATACAATGTGCATCAAACTTGGATACTGACCATTTTCAGTTCTATAGTTAGGAAGATTTTAGAACTCATTAGCGCGAGTTTACAAACCTCCCATCATTGCGCTTCTCACATTTCTGATTCTTCCCTAATACTGGTACTCATTGGTTCGTAAATTTTAGAAACCACTAGAGTTCATATACATAATTGGTGACCGTAACCCAATAACTTTGCTACTATATAAACCGTCAAAATATCTGCTGATTTCTCGGTTGTCAATGGATATGATCAAATATCATTGGTGGTTATGTAGCTAATTAAAAATTCCCAGTCGGGTAGTACCTGCAAAAAAGAAAAATATTCTCAAAAATAGTAGCTGATACGTTCAGAAACTTTATGTGATCTGTACGGAATTTTTACTATCTCTCGTGCGAAATAATATTGCAAAACAAAACCTTAGCAATTTGCAAGCGTTATTAAATTTGAAAACAGTTCTACAAACAAAGCAGAAACCTATGAGAAAAGTCCTCCTTTTCACGGATTATCTTTTTCTATATTATTAGTGTTTTTTTTTTTTACAAACATCTACACACATATACATACAAATACAAAGGAGGACTGAAGACACACTTAAAATGTACATAACCACTCACATATCTCTTACTAGACATTTCTCCCGTTATATCATTATTCGCATGATTACACTTTAATGGTGTGGCCAATTATTATAGAACAAAATTCTTAGTTATGCCCGAAAGCTTCTGCAAGTCATTATATTGCTAACAATTTACAACAACAATAACAACCGCTACCAGAAAAACAAAAGAATATTTACGTGAAAATACAAGAAAAACAATTGCTACGGCAACATAAAGAGATTAGTTTATAATTGTTTTTATGATATAGTCAAGGATTTCATAGGTGAATGTATTTTCTTATTAAGTCTCGAAGAAACAAAAACATTTGCTGTAGGGATTAATGTATTAGATTTGCTAAGTTGAGTTCTTAGTCGATTTAATGGTGTTTTCTTGAAAAGGTGTAGAAACGGTCTGACCAAAACATTTCTGTCTTTGTCCTTGTTTACAAGCAAAAAAAGTAGAATGGTTAAATTTGATCAGAAAAAAATACCATTCGCAACTTAGTTTTCACTCCTAGATGAAACCATTTCATTATAGACACGAGCATATATACTCATTTACTTACACACACACACAAACACACACACACTCACACACACTTGCATGTACAACGGACGGTAGTTTGCTCACCTAGGCAACGTTTTGCATTTGTAATGAGGACAGCAGTTGATGAATGCCGTCTCTTAGAATTCAACATTGTCTTCAGTGGTACTCTACCGGAATATCATCTGTACTTCAATTATTACAGTCCAATGAAGCCTCTTATATTCAAAATCTGAAGTCAACGTTCTAGCTACATCTCTGTCTGCCTGTCTGTCTGTCTGTCTGTCTCCCTCTCTCTGTATATATATCTCATGATTGCTAGCGATCATCACTTCATAAGTATTAACACTAATACTAACACAAATTAATGGATTCCAAGCATATTAATCAATATGGAGCTAAACCGCTGTGCGCTTGGATAATATGCATCCCTGTTAAAGCGCAACCTCTTTTCATTCAAAACTTCATTTATATATATATATATATCGTTAGCCATTACAGACATTTTTTTCTCTCTTTGTTTCTCTCCTTCTTTTTTTCTTCTGTGTCCCTTTCTGTAGAAGAGCGTAGGCTCGAAACGTAAATGACTTTTTCTATTCCTGAGTGTTATACTAATACATGTGTTTGTTTTGTACACCACCTGTCTTCGTTTTTTGTTTTTTTCGTAAACTCTCCCTATACATATATATATATATATATAGTACGCTGTTAAATAGGAACATTGTGATGTGAGAGATTACAACGTTGGACAGCTGAATAAAACAAGATGGAAGACGTCATATGAAAAGTTATCGAACAATTGTTTATACCGCAAAAATTAACCTCTAGACGACATTTGTTTGACAAAGTCTACAATATAGACGCTGATGACGAAACCCATAAGCAACGAAGAACCGAAAGTATATATTGGCGAAAATGAATTGGCATTTAAAAATCGATACAATAACCATAAATATTCATCCGTTAACGTTGATATCTTGCGTCTTCATCTTTGTCGAAATTTATATGTTCCTACGCAAGGGAAGAATACGCGAATTAAAATTACTTGGTTGGTTTCGCATAAAGCACAAGTTTATAGGAAATGTAGCTTTACACGTAAAATGCAGTATGAGCATTGAGCGAGAAAATAGGAAATTTGTTCCAAACATTGTCAGGGTCGTTGTAAACATGATAGAAAATTATTTTTTATGTAAGTATTATCAAGCATGAGTATGACGATTCTTCACATAAAAAGAGGAAATTGAAAACCTTTATTTCGAAGTTGCAATACACTTTTGACGACTATTATGAAGAATTTGCTTGAACAGCAAAAACCCATCTTGTATTACGCTAGTTTCTATATCCAAAGATTCATAAAAGACTCAGACGTTTAGCTATATTGTGTAGAAAAGAGAGCCAGGAAGGAGATGGAGAATGTGATCTCTATAGAGTAATTTTTATAAAAACATTCCTCCCGTGTCTTTTTTCTTTATAAAGATATTAAAACACGTGTTATTTCCGGCACGCTGTCTTATAAGAAACATATTGAAACATTTTATTATTTAAGAGTTATCAAGCTAATTCACATTGTCAGCAGAAAGATTGGTGATATGAAATTCGAAATACTGGAAAATTCAAAGCTATTCCGTTAAGATTAATTCAAGAAAGAATACTCTACGCTTAAACGTTTACTTATTTATCGCTTCCTGGTTAATATATATATATATATAGAAATATATATATATATATATATATATATATATATATATATATATATAGTGATTCCTTTCCAATTATTAGAGTTTGATGCATCATCTTTCGTTGGTAATTTCACAATGAGTCCTTTTTTCTAGTCGTTCGATATTTCCTCACTGATTAAGATATTTTGTAAAATATTTAGCAAAATAATTGGTAATGCTTTGACCACTGCTTTAAGCATTTCATTACGAACTCCGATTGATCATGATGATTTTCCATTTTTCTAATTTACAGATACCTTTTACGACTTCGTTTACCGTGACCAACACAGCAAGGCTAACGTGCAACCAATAAGAAAAACTATTTATACAGGGAGAGGAAAAATGGCCGGGTTGAATTTGTCGCTATAAAACGAATTCAATTGTCAGGATCGCCTTGCATTGGGTTCCACAAGGTAAAAGCAGACGTGGCCAACAAAAGGAAACGTGGCGGAAAACAGTAACAAAAGATCTTAAAAGCCGAGAGGGTTAACAATGGAATAAGCTATCAAAGACGCTTTCAGTGTTAGCAGGTGGAATGATCTTGCTGTCGCCTCAAGTGATACAAGACGCAATGAGAACCGAATGAATGAATGAATAACATATACACACATATACATATGTATATGTATATATATATGTATATATATATATATATATATATATATATATATATATATATATATATATATATATATATATATATATATATATATATATATATGTGTGTATATATATACATACATATTGTATGCTGTCTCTATCAATACTGACGTTCAAAAGACTTGTATGAAACATCTGAACTTCTATATATTTTCTCTTCATTTGATGGTTGGGGTCCAACAGCAGCCCCAGGCAAATCGGCAAGTATTGTGTGCTGCTATTTTGGTAGAAAGTTTTTCTATGGAAACAGTGTGGACTTTACTCGGGCACAGTCTTGATGAACATTTGACATATTTTCTTGTGTGTGCGAATTATGTTTCAGGTTATATATTTAGAGACTTGTTGCATTTCCTATTCATAAGATTATATATTTTTCAGCTGCTGTTATCGATTTACATGAAAGAGCCCCACCGATGCAAATATGATAGACATTTCGATATTGTCACTACTGGAGACATTTTATACATTGATAACAACAGCACCAACAGAAAAAAAATCGAAGAACTAAAATATACAACGTGTACCGTTTATGCATTATCGACTTATTTCTTATTTATCCCAATATTGAAATACGTCAAATACCAAAAAGGTACGATATTCAAATATGGATATTTCTAATGCACAACTTTTAAGCAATTATGCATTCTCTACATCATGTTATTTATAAATCTAAGAATGTCATAGATGATGTGTAGAATGATATAAATACTATAAAATATGTAAATTAAACTTTACCAGATTCACATAATATATATTCACTACGCATAATTTATGCAGCATCTGTCAGTTACGTTGGATTTTCTACATTCTCTCAACATACTATTGAACCTCACAAAGATTAAATTTACGATAATGCATTGACATTTTTGAAGAGATAATGAATTATTTAAACATTTCGTCTTAATTCTGGAAATGTAAGATAGAAGCATTAATCATTTTTTATGTGTAGTCGCAGTATCGACAAACTAATTTGGAAGGCGTAAAATTATTCCATCGTAGATCTGAAGTTACGTGAATATGAGACGTCAATGTTTTTAAATGAAAACCTCATTGTTGTTGTGCCGTCTCAGACCATAATTATTTGAAGAGATCCATGATCAAAGGATTTCTAGCAAGGACTTGTGTTTTTGTAGGGCATCCGGTACTACATTATCTTCTGTATTCGCCACATTTTCAAGTGTTTTTTGAAGAATTTTTGGCCGTTATTTTAAGCAGACTAAATGACCCCATAGGAGCTTGGTTACTGGAACGAATCTACAACTGGAAGAACAAAGTTTTTTGAAGTAAGTTATTATTGTTTTTGTTATTAGCGGTGAGCTGGCAGAATCGTTAGCAGGCCAGACAAAATAGCTAGCGGCATTTCGCCCGCCTTTTCGTTCTGAATTCAAATTCTGTCGAAGTCAACTTTGTCGTTCATCTTTTCGGAGTCGATAAAATAAGACCCAATGAAGCACTGGGATCGGTATACCCTCTCCCCCGAAATTTCTGGCCTTGTGCCAAAACTTGAAATGAATATTGGTTTTATATTCTGGCACAAGGCCAGTAATTTCGAGGGAGGGGTTAAGGTGAATATTTCGACCCCAGTTGTCAACCGGTATGGATTTTATCGACCCAGAAAGAATTATAGGTAAAGTCGACCTCGTAAGAATTTGAACTCAGAACTAAAGGTGGGCGAAATAATGCTAAATATTTAGTCTAGTCTCATAACGATTCTGCCACGTCACCGCCTTTATATCTGGCAATATTAACCAGGGTTCATTATATCTGTATTACATGGTCTTTCTCTTTTAATGCCAATCGATAATTTTCCAGGCAAGGAGCTTTCTGACAAAAGAGCGAATAAATTTTAGCGCCTAAAGGAGTCATGGAATTTTCTAAAACCTTTTAGTGAGTTTATAAAAATGCTGCAGTTAAAATGTCTATAAGGTGTAATTATTGTGGCCCATGGTCACCTGTCTTTAGGCCCGGCTCAAATCAGAGGATTGTGAAATTCTTTATTCTTACATCGAATGATCATTTTATTTAAAGTAGTATGAAGATGATATTCGTATCAACCCAAACTGTAGATTAATAAAAAACAAAAACAAAAAAGCAGTGAGACACAGTCAATAACGATGCATTATATTCCATTTAGATTAATGGTAAATAGTTCAATTTTATTTCTTTATAGAATAATAGTGTATCTGATACAAACAGTCAACTACGTATCTGATATAAACAGCCGACTATCAATCAAATCCCTTCTCTCAAAACCTTTCGGAATTTGTATAAGTATTATTCCACTTTGTAACTCTATCGTTGCAGTTTCCTGCATAAGAGGAAATTTTCGTTTTTTGATTTGGTTTTTAAGATTCTTTATATGAGTTCGTGTGTTGAAGCACATTCTGTGGTGTCTGGGGAGAGTCATTTTCTTTTTGTGCCTTATAATGTAACACACTCACCGGTAAAATTTCCCCCTTTTTTTCTTATTTTTATTTTCCTAAAAATCTTCGCTAATTTACAATAACACCTGCGGGATAAAACGTCATAGACAGAATCCGTTCCATATAACTACGGCATGGGATGATGACTCTGAAGCTTGTGGATTAATAGAATTCTATATGTTCGACTTGTTTTTCATGTTATTTGTCTTCACTGAATAAGGTTTTAACGTGCAGATGGGCATTGCAAAGTACGAAGCATAAATGGCTATATAATTAATATTCATACTAAGGGGTTTATAGACATATTGGAAAAGATTCAAGCTAAAAAGAATCAATGTCTTAGAGATAACTTTTGAGCATAGTAATGGTAAATACTATCGTTATCGTTAATCTCAATCGGATTAATATAGTATATATATATAGTTTCCAACCCACTCTAAGGAACCAACATTACACCCAGGACAAACAACCCAAACCCTGGAATAACCAAAACTCTTCCAGGAGGCCACACCAACAACCCAGACCCTGGAACAACCAAAACCTCCTCAACAGACAACATAGCAACGGGGGACAGAATCACAACAACCAAAACCTCTTAACAGACATGTCAACGGGGTACAGAATCACATACAGCAAAATACCGCAAATAGAAGAACCCCAGGATTCCTTTTTTAGGCAAGGGCATCAGTTTCCACGACACCAGATGGTAGATACAACCCCGAAAAACCAAAAATAGTGAATCTTTCTAACCTAAACCTGTCGACACCACAAATAAAAATCCTTTCAAGAGGACTAAAATTCACCCCAACTCCACCAATACCCTAACCTGAGGGAAATACAGGATGACATCTCGCACTTTTGCAGAAAATTACGCCTCACAGAGGATTTTTTGACAGGAAAACTAATAATATCGACGAATCAATGGTCTGTAACAAAAGCAACTATAATCCCATAAAAGGCAAAAACAAAACCTTAGACAAATTTTGCGATTACATCTCCAACTTCCCTTATGGTGAACTCCCACAACCTAAACTCAAACCCAACACCAGTAAAAGAGAATGGGAAATCATCCATACGCTACGAGACAATCATGACGTCACAATAAAGGAAGCTGATAAGGGTAGTACGGTCGTTGTTATGAATACTGAGCAATATAAAAACTCTGTATCTCTCCTTTTAGAGGATACCACATACTACGAAAGAGTAGTCGACTACCAGCAATCCAAAACAATGACCAATCTGAAGGCACTCATTTACCAACACCGGAATGACTTGACAGCAAAGGAATGCGACTACATTACTAAATTTAATTGCAAAACCAGCACACTCTATGGGCTTCCAAAAATACACAAGAGTCAAATTATCACAGAAGCTTGCAAAAAGTCCACTTCAACCTGCATCACTATACCACATCCCACTGATCTCAAACTGAGACCAATAGTGGCAGGCCCAAGTTGTGAAACACACAGAGACTTAGCAACTTTATAGATATCATCTTAAAGCCAATACTGAAACACATTCCAAGTATTGTAAGAGATGACCTGGACCTATTAAACCATCTCCCCAAACATGCCGATAAAGACACCTTAATCGTTTCTTTTGATGTTATTAATCTTTACACCACAATCCCACATGAATTTGGAGTGGAAGCCATTAAATTCTGGCTGGATAAATATCCCAATGAGATCCCGGAAAGAATTAAAAAAGAATTCATAATTGAGGGCCTCAAATTTATTCTGCAAAACAACTTCATGTATTTCCACAACAACACTTACAGACAGGTCTCAGGAACTGCAATGGGTACGAAAGTTGCACCTACCTATGCAAACCTGGTGATGGCCTACCTGGAATCACATATCTATGAAAAATCCAAATATAAGTACGGCCAGTCTTTCCACAAATACCTGTTGGAGAACTGGAAACGCTACTTAGATGATTGCCTCATCCTATGGTCCCACACACTCGACCAACTTATAGACTTCAAAACCTTATCAACAGTGTAAATAACAACATTCAATTCACAATGGAATATAGTCAGGACCAACTCCCTTTTCTTGACATCCTAATCATTAAAAAGGCGTCAACATTGAAACTGACATCCATTACAAACCCACTGACTCTAAACAATACCTTCTATTCACCTCCAATCACCCAAAACAACAAAGACAAATATCCCCTTCAACCTAGCGAGAAGAATCTGCACTATTGTCTCAAATGACACAACACGAAATAGAAGACTCCGGGAACTAAGGACAATTCTTCTCGAAAGACATTACCCGGCATCACTAGTAGACAACGGAATAGAAGGGCCAAATCAATCAACATTCAAGACCTTCGAAAACCCAAACACATCCACAGTACAGTCAATAGCCTCCCTTATCTCTCAACACACAACCCAAGGAATGCAGAAGCTTACACTATTATATACAACAACATTCCACAACTAAATCAAGACCCACGCCTGAAAAAAATACTGGCAGCTCATAAAATAATAAAAAGTAAGAGACAACCTAAATCCCTAAAAACCTCCTCACCAACGCAAAATTACACAACACAAACCCACCGCCCACCATCAAAAAATGTGGTCGCCCCAACTGCAAGACCTGCATCCACCTCATTGAGGGATCATCGTACAAGTTCCACTCGGGACACACACATCATCATAAAAAATAATTTCACGTGCGCATCAAAAAATTTACTCTACGTCATAAGGTGTGAAGGATGCCACGAAGATTACATAGGGCAAACGAGCCTTACCCTCAGAGACAGAATGACAGTTCACCGACAACAACTGAGGGACCCCTCCACAAGACAGATACCACTAAGTGGACACTTAGACCTTTGTGCACACAATAAGTCCCCCAAATTCTTAGTCTTCCCACTATACCAATGCTCGGACAACACCACAGACCAAACACGAATAAATAAGGAAAGTAATCTTATTCAAAAATACAGACCACAACTAAACATACTCTAACATACCCCCTGGAAACACATCCAGAGCAAGCACACAGGGACGCGCGCACGCTCACAGCATATCGTGCGGGCGGGCACATGCGCGCATCGGCACGCATAGGACACACTAGCGGGCATTGACCGCACACATACGTGGCATGCACACGCATGCATTATATATATGTAGGTGATGTATGTGTGTGAGTGTGTGTGTTGTGTGGTGTGTGTGTGTGTTGTGTGTGTTGTGTGCACGTTGTGTGTGTGTGTGCGCGGGGTTATATAATATGTGTGTGTGTGTGTGCACTGTGTGCGCGTGTGTGTGTATGTATGTGCGTGCGCGCGCGTTGTGTGTGTATGTGTGTGTGCACGTGTGTATATATGTGTGTGTGGTGCACTGTGTACGGGTGTGTGTGTATGTGTGTGTGTGTGTGAGCATTGTGTACGTATGTATGTTACATGTGTATTTGTTTTTTTTAATATATAATATATATATATATATATGTGTGTGTGTGTGTTGTGTGTGTATATGCATGGTATGTGTGTATATGTTAGTACTTTGTTTGTGTGTGTGTGCGGCATGTAGAGATATATTGAGTGTGTGTACGCTATAGGTTTGTAATTTGTGTGGGGGGGGGTGAATTTTTTATATATATATATATGTATGTGTATGTGTGTGAAAAAATATATGTATGTGCATGTATGTATGTATGTATGTGTGTATATATATTATAATATGTGTATATATATGTGTGTGTGTGTATGTGTGTGTGTGTGTATATTTATTTGCTTGTTTATGTGTGTATAAACATGTACATTATTTGCATGCGCATTGTGTATATGTATATTGTATGTATGTGTATTGTATATGTATGTGTACAATTAAGTATATATATGTGTGTGTATGTGTGCAGTGTATATGTATATTGTAGGTGTGCTATATATGCATGAATACATGTATGTGCATTACGTGTGTATATATGTATACATGTGTATGTATGTTATGTGTGTGTGTGTATATATATATTGTATGTATGCGTACGTGTATGTGTATGCGTTGTATGTATGTGTATTGTGGTATATGTGGTACATCTATGTATGTGTATGTAAACACTATTTATATGTATATGTGTATATATGTATATGCATTGTCTATATATATATATTATATGTATGTACTGCGTATGTATATTGCATGCATATATTGTGTATGTATATTACTTACATGCTGTATGTGTGTATTGTATGTGTGTATATATATGCTAGGTGTATTTGTGTGATATTTTATTATGTATGTATGTGTGCGTGTGTTGTGTGTGTGTGTGTGTGTGTGGTGTGTGTGTGTGTGTGTGTTGGTATGTGTGTTATATATCTGTGTATGTTATATATAGATACATATTATATTTGTGTGCTGTGTGTATATGTGATATATGTGGGTGCGTTGTGTGTGGTGTGTGTGTTCTGTGTGTGTTGTGTGTTGTTTGTATGTGGTGTGTGTGTGGTTACTATGTGTGTGTGGTGTGTGTTGTGTGTGTGTGTGTGTGTGTGTGGGTATATATGTGTGTGACAAACAGACGCTATCTGACCAGCGGGCACGGACACATCTATTCACACCCGCATACTAACCTCCTGATAACCCCAAAATCATTCATGCATAAAGGGGAAGTATACACCACATTGGCTACTTCCTCTGTTCTCTCAGTTCAGCCTTCTGCTAATACCGACAGGTCAGTAAAAAACATTCTCGCCTTGTACTTAAAATATTCTGAGATGTATAAAAAAATCCATTTTAATTTTTGCTGTCAAAGGCTGTATATATATATACCGAAGATTGTATATATATACATGTAATGTGACAATTTGCGACAACCAATAATTAACGCAACCAATTCCCAATAATATATTTGTTTTATCCTTTTCTGCCAAATTTTCCCAAATTTCTCATCACACTATGAACTTCTCTGTTACCAAACACTATATTTATACATGTAATGTGACAATTATGTATAAAAAAATTTTTGAATTCATAATATCCAATGTGACAATTATGTAAAAACTTTTTGAATGCATAATATTCAATGTGACAATTATGTAAAAAACTTTTTTTGAACCCATATTATTCAATGTTTCCTTAAATGTAACTTTTGACAATCTTTACAAAGAGTGAAACCGGTTAAGTAAATAAACATCGTTTAAATTGCATTTTCAAACCTTTTTCTTTATATATAATATATATATATATATATATATATATATATATATATATATGTGTATGTATATCAAACAACTCAATAATTCTAAAGTGCTTTGCTCCTTTCATCTGAAAACATATTCCAATTAATCTGTGATGGCGAATCCTTTAATTTTGTTGCTCCTTATTAATATGAATCATTAATTAGAAACCGACCTCAAAAAGAGAACACATTAAATACAAAATAAGATTCATACTGGCGACTCAAAAATAGTAAGAAACGAAAGATTGTATGGTACAATACGGTGAAAGAAGGGTAAAATGTCTCTTTTTTTGTGACGACATCCCTAAACCTTATTTATAAACATTTTACTGTAGAAGAAAAAATACCGTTCCATTTTCATTAATGAATATGTTAAAGCGAATTAACAGTTGTTCACCAAAAACAACAGACCACTGGATGGTATGCCGGGTGGTAATGGTTTCACTTTCAGCCCTCGTATTTTAAACACTCTTGAGGTTTCAGAAAAATAAAGCGTTAGAACTCTGGGACAAACTCCTGTTGTTGTCGTCGTCGACGTCGTCATCGCTGTTGATGTTGTTGTTTTTGTTTGTGTTGTTGTTGTTCTTCGTCTTCTTGTTCTTCGTCTTGTTCTTCTTCTTCTTCTTCTTCTTCTTCTTCTTATTCTTCTTCTTCTTCTTCTTCTTCTTTTGTTTCTTCTTCTTCTTCTTCTTCTTCTTTTCTTCTTCTTCTTCTTCTTCTCTTCTTCTTTTCTTCTTCTTCTTCTTCTTCTTCTTCTTCTTCTCTTCTTCTTCTTCTTATTCTTCTTCTTCTTCTTCTTCTTCTTTCTTCTTCTTCTTCTTCTTCTTCTTTTCTTCTTCTTCTTCTTCTTCTTCTTCTTCTTCTCCCCCCCCCTATCTCTCTCGCATTCATTCTCTCATTCCTTACAGAAGAAAAAGGGTGGGTTCAGATATTGACAATTCTGACCATCACCGTCCAGGATAAAGTTCCCGAGACAAACTGTACATCACGAGCGTTCTTATGATTCCAGGAGAGATCTGAACAGAAAACTTTTACTCTGCCTCCATACCCGTCTGCCCTTCTTGCTAGGCACTTATTGTCAGGCGGCATGAAGAACGCCGAAGAGATGATACACACATACACACAAACGCATAGATATTTGAAGGGAAGACTATTTACAGCGACCGCTTGTTTCATCTCAGGCATCTCCCGGGGCTGTTATAACATTTGGCACACGGCGATGTTACAAAGTGATTGTATTTAGGATAAGTGTTGGTTAAACAACTTAGGAGCATGTTGGTTCATCAGTTTTAGCATTCAGGATTTTCTTGAATGCTCTTGTTTATGAATTATATAAGTGTGATCAATTTAACCTGAAATCACAGACAAAACTTATTTAAAAATCCCAATCCCAGCTTCCTTATCAATTCGCTTTCGAGTATACGCATTCCAACAAAATTATAATTTGTAAAATAATTTTGGATGATATCATTCTAATGGTAAAAATTAACACTCTATTATAATTATGGAAAGCTGCATCCATAATTGTAGGATGCCCAGAACAATAAACTAAAAATGGTTCAGTCACCTAATTCGAAATCTCCAATTATTACTCATTTCATGGGAGCCAGTTCATCCAAGAATTCGAGTAAAGCTGTTATTCCATGCGCCGAAGAATCTCTATCAGGGATCACAAATATTGCCGCCAAGCCTCAGACGCCAGTCATATATATATATATATATATATATATAATATATATATATATATATAATATATATATATATATATATAACGGGAAGCTTTATGAAAATAAACAAAAGACAAAGGCAGGTGGAATACAAACAAACAATTGTATTAGTATGGCGCTCAGGAATATAAATAAAACAAGTCTTTTACGTTTCGAGCCTACGCTATATATATATATATATATATATATATTATATAACAAAATGGAGTTGTAGGGTACCGCACGAGTGGAATTATATACGAAAGAAGGTTTGAAAATGCAATTTGAAAATATGTTTATTTACTTTACCGGTTTCACACTTTGGAAAAAGATTGTCAAAAGTAACATGCAGAAGTTTGGTTGCGTTAATTATTGGTTGTTACAAATTGCTACATTATATATATACAGTCTTTGGTAACAAGGACATGTTAAGGACATAAAAAAGTTTAACAAGTTCCTTAAAACAGTGGACACAAAAGATTACTACATAAATAATCATTCTCAAGAACATGCTTAAGATAGTTTCCAGAAGGAATTATTAAAAAGTTTTTGGGGATATTGGTATTGGTATTGTATCTGTATATTCAAACACGCACAGAATATTGGTTGACACAGAGTACTACAATACATATATATATATACATTCTTTGGTGACAAGATAATGTTGAGAACATAAAAAAGTTTAACAAGTTCATTGAAATATTGGTCACAAAAGATTACAACAAATATATTATACATTCTCAAGATAATTTCCAGAAGGGATTATTAAAAAGTGGTATACACGCACAGAAAATTATGAGTTCAAAAAGGTTTACATTATGATAGTAGAGAAGCTAAAACTGACCTGTCCACCATGTTAACGTAAAAGAATAGTATCTATTTCAAGGGACACAGTAGGTGTGTTTGGGTGGGGGAAAGGAGGAGTAATGTGGAACTGAAAAGAATTTATCCTTTTTATCTCTCCTTCAAGCATCAAAGATTTAGGGGTCAGGATGGGGTGAGTGTGTGTGTCTTTGTGTGTGTGTATATACATATACGATGTGAATAGATGTGTCTGTGTGTTTGTAAGATCTGATAGGATGGTGTGTGTATATGTGTGGGCGTTTGTCAACCGCGTGTGTGGTTGTCTTGGTGTTGTGTGTGCGTGTATGAGTGTGTGTGTGTATGTATGTGTGTGGATGGCATTTGGCATGGTGCTATGTGTGTATATGTGTGTCTGTATGGAGGTCAGAATGGTGTGTGTGTGTATATATATATGTATACATGTATTTGTGTGTGTGTTGGGGGCTGTTTTTGATTGGTTCCAGGGTCTATTGTGGTGTAAATAGATGTGTGTTTTTTAAAGAATTTTTGGGGTAGGATGGTGTGTGTATATGTGTGCCTGTTTGTGTGTGTGTTTGTGTGTGTGTGTGTATGTGTGTGGTTAATGTTTGTTAGTGTGTTGCGTGTGTGTTCATGTGTATGTGCTTGTTCGTATGTGTGTCCATGTATGTTGGGTATATCTGTGTGGTGTGTGTGTGTATATGCGTTTTGTGTGTGTTGGTATTGAGTATGTGTTTGTGTGTGTGCGTATATATGGTGTAAGTGTATGTGTCTTTGTGTGTGTATATGTATACATGTGTTTGTGTATGGGCTGTTTTTGAATGGTCCCAGGATCCATTGTGGTGTAAATGGATGTGTGTTTCTTTAGAGATTTTGTAGGATGGTGTGTGTATACATGTGTGCCCGTTTGTCAATCGCGTGTGTGATTGTCTTGGTGTTGTGTGTGTGTGTGTGCGTATATATGGTGCGAGTGTGTGTATATACATGTGTGTGTGTGTGTGTGTGTGTGTGTGTGTGTGTGTGAGTGTATGAATGCGCATGATTGGTGTTTGTTATGGTGCTGTGTGTGCGCACGTCTGTGTATATGTGTGTCTGTATGGGGGTCAGAACGGTGTGAGTGTGAACACACACACACACACACATATATATATATATATATACACACACACATGTCTTTGTGTGTGGGGGCCGTTTTTGATTGGTCCCATGGACCATTGTGGTGTAAATAGATGTGTGTTTTTAAGATTTGGTAGGAATGTGTGTGTATATGTGTGCCCGTTTGTGTGTGTGTGTTGTGTATGTGTGTGATTAATGTTTGTTAGTGCGTTGCGTGTGTGCTAGTGTGTGTATGTGTTTGTTCGTATGTGTGTCCATGTGTGTTGGGTTTGCTGGATGGCGTTGTGTGTGTTTATGCGTTTTTTGTGTGTGTTGGTATTGAGTATGTGTTTATATATATATATATATATATATATATATATATAATATATTGTTGGGTTGTCTGGATGGCCGTGTGTGTGTTTATGCGTTTTGTGTGTGTTGGTATTGAGTATGTGTTTATATATATATATATATATATATATATAATATATATATATATAATATATTGGGTTGTCTGGATGGCGTGTGTGTGTTTATGCGTTTTGTGTGTGTTGGTATTGAGTATGTGTTTATATATATATATATATATATATATATATCTATATATATATATATATATATATATATATATATAATATATATATATTATATATATATATATATATGTATATACATATATATATGTTATATATATGTATATATATATAATATGTATATATATATATATGTATATATATAATATGTATATATATAATATATATATATATATATATATATATGTATATATATAATATATATATTATATATATGTATGTATGTATATATATATATATATATTATATATATATATATATATATATTATATATATATATATTTTTATATACATGTATATATGTGCGTGTGTTTGTGTGTCTGTGTATGTCCACCAACATCGCTTCACAATTGATGCTGGTGTGTTTACGTACCCGTAACTTAGTGGTTCGGCAAAAGATACCGATGGGATAAGTACTAGGCTTACAAAGAATAAGTCCTGTGGTCGATTTGCTGGACTCAAGTTAGTGCTCCAGCATGGCCGCCGTCAAATTACTGAAACGAATAAAAGAATAAAAAAATAAAAGAATAAAAGAAAATTGCTAATAAATATTTAGAATTAGTTCAAAGCCCGATTACCTGCAACTTATGTGCTCTACATGCATTGACTCATAATTATGGCTTTATATGTGACCATCTGGTTGTGACTCCATGTCCTATTGTTTACCTTTGTATCGGTGCCTACATGCACAGCGATTCTTGCTTACCCTCAATAACCTGTCTCCACGTGCGCCACTGGAGTCGATATAATCGACTTAATCTGTTTGTCTGTCCTTGTTTGTCCTCCCTTTGTTTAGCCCCCTCGTGGGTAGTAAAGAAATGAGTATTTCGTCTCTCTTTACGTTCTGAGTTCAAATTTTGCCGCGGTCGACTTTGCCTTTTCATCCTTTCGGGGTCGATAAATTATGTACCAGTTACACACTGGGGTAGATGTAATCGACTTAATCCGTTTGTCTGCCCTTGTTTGTCCTCTCTATGTTTAGCCCCTTGTGGGTAATAAAGAAATATATTTCTGTTCCAACACACCCATCTGTGTAATCTTCTTGGTATATATAGATATACATGCGTACGTTTCTATATACCTTTGTTACATCGTGTATTTGAATATTCCAGTTCAGCTCCTATTCTATTGTCACTTATTAACAAACATTGATGTATGCTTAAATTAATATGTGCCCATATGTGTTTATGCCTCTCGCAAATATATTTTGAGTGCATATATGTAGGCGCCTCTCGAAGCCAATTCCACTATGAATAAAAAAGTATTGGCTTCAAAACACGTTGAATGGAAAATATATGTGAAAACCTACCTTCCATTAAATTAAATTCTTTAATCTTACCACTGATAATATTTGCTTGCATTTAATCACTCATGTAGAAGCGTAAATCCTTAAGCGCAGATATGTTTTTATTAATTATTACTCAACATCTTTCTTTCATCGAATCAAAGCATTATATGCTAATGAAACTTCACTGCATATTTTTCGATACTTCTCTATTTGATTTACCTTTTAAATGTAAACAAACGTTCTTGCTGGTAGGATTAGAACATTATGCTTACACACATACATTTCTATATATATTGTCGTATGAATCGTATTTTCCATCCTCGCTTACATTCATCTGTAGAAAGTTGCTGCAGTTTTACCTCTGAATAAGACGTAAAATGCCTCATATTATAAAACAATAGTATAAGGCGGCAAGATGGGAGGATCGTTAGCACGCCGGACAAAATACTTTGGGACTTTGCCTTTCGGGGTCGTTAGAACAAGTACCAGCTGAACCCTGGGGTCGATGTAATTGACTTAATCCTCTTCCCCCAAATTTCTGGCCTTGTACCAAAATTTGAAATCAATATATAAAAATCGCACACATTATGTCTTAGAGAAAAGATGATTCCTTCCACCGAAATACCCAACTCCTTATAATGTGATCGCAAATTCTTCACTAGAGAGATTTGAACTTCGAAAGTGAAAGGGAA
>NC_042998.1:36497805-36505305 GCF_006345805.1 Octopus sinensis
TGGAAGACCCAATTGCGGGATATGCGACTATCTAATCGAGGGTTCTGAGTTCTCCTTCAAACAGGGACAACGGTTTACAGTGAAAAGCAACTTCACATGTGCTTCGGAGAACCTAATATACTCACTAACCTGCTCCGGGTGTCAAGAGCAGTACATAGGCCAAACAAAAAATGGTTTGCGTAAACGAATGGCCCTGCACAGATCCCAGATAAAAATTCCCCAAAACAGAAAAATAGCTTTTAGCCAACACATAGATACTTGCGCCAACCAAAAAACACCAAACTTCAGAATTTTCCCCCTCTACCAATTTAGGGACGATACAACCTCGAGACAAAGAATAAGTAAAGAAAATCTCTTTATTACAAAATACAAGCCACTTCTTAACGGGTCTACGACAAACAATTAATATACCTCAACTTTAGAATAAAGAAAAAAATATATATACACACACAAATACTACACTCCATAGAATCCATTACTAATCAGCCCCTTCATAGCTATATTTACACCCATTCATATTCTCCCTTCTCTGTTTTTTTCTTCTTCTTCTTCTTCATCATCATCGTTATCATCATCATCGGCGTCATCATCATCGCCACCATCATCACCACCATCTTCTCCTTCTCCTCCTTCTTCTTCTTCATCATCATCGTTATCATCATCATCGTCGTCATAATCATCACCACCATCACCATCATCTTCTCTTCTCCTTCTCCTTCTCCTTCTTCTTCTTCTTCTTCTTCTTCTTCTTCTTCTTCTCCACCCCCTACCCCTTAAGTTTGTCACTAATGTTTTTTAGTATAACACCTACGCTAATTCTATAAACAAGCCTGTCAATATAAATATTCCCCTGAATTGAACTGAGACTGCCAGCCGCCACTGACCATTCAAAATACGACCATCAGGGCACTCCCAGATTCTCCCACCCCCCTTTCCTCACCAGCCTTCCCTCTACTACCCTACCAAGAACTCACAACTACCTCGAACACACAAGTGCAAACAAGGGAGTCAGAGAAAGGCAGAATGCCACTTAAATCTGAACACTACTATAGAAATATTCTTTTAAGAAAACTTTTCTTCTAATTTTTCTAAATTTAATTATTTAATCGTTACAGTTGAAAAGGTCTCAAAATGACCGAAACCGGTACTGAAATGTTCACTATAAAATTATTTTAGCATTTTCTATTTTTTACTTGTTTTTTCATATATATATATATATATATATATATATATATTATATATATATATATATATATATATATATATATATGTATGTATTATTAGAAGTCACAAAAGTGACAGAGGTTACTGACTAGCACCACTTTTGCTAAAAATAAGAGTTAAAATAACTAAAAAAGCCACGAAAGCACTGTCTTAATGAGTGATGAAGACCAGTAACTCCCGAGCATATTTCGGATCGTGATTTCGGATTTTGATGTAGATCATCGTACTCCTCATCAGTGACTGTTAACGCCTAGGGTTAAACTTAACTACCTCTGTCAGTCTTATAACAAAAAGCACTGAAGACAAGTGCTGATTAACTCCTATTTTTAGCAAAAGCGGCGCTAGTCAGTACCCTGTATCACTTTTATGACCTCTATTAACTTTGCCTTTAGGTTCTTATTGCTCATAAGTAACCCATTTAATTTGATGTTTACTCTTTTACCGCTTAGAAAATCAGCACAGATTTTCAGTGGTTTTCTTATATGACTGACAGATGTAGTTGAGTTTAACCCAAGGCGTTATGAATCGCCGATGAAAATAAAGATGGTCTACATCAAAATCCGAAAGCGCAATCCAACTATGTGCCCTGGGGATTTACCTCCCTTTGTGAGTCATTAAAATAGTGCTTTTGTGACTTTTTGAGTTGTTTTAACTCTTTTCTTCAGCAAAAGCGGCAATAGTCAGTAACCTATGTCACTAGTGTGGCATCTATTAATTGGGTCTTTAGGTTATAATTGCTAAGATGCCACCGTTTTTTAATTTGCTGTTTAATTTTCATCTTATACTGGTTTCAGACAGAGGCTGGGGTCATGCTGGAGCATCTTCCCCAGTGTGATTGGGTTTCTTTTCTGCACTATGTTTATTGAAGTAGCGAATTGGATGGAGCTGGTCGTCTTTGTACCTCGTGCCATACCTGAGCTCATCAGATATTTCAGAAGAAAGTTTCCCTGTGTGTACATATATATATATATCGCTTCCTTCGACTCCATTTAATTGAACAGTGCAAGTATTACATCAGTTTTAAAATGTAGAGCAATCTTCAGCTGCATAAAGATATAGAATTTAGTTAAATTAAAAAGATTCATTTCTATAATACTTGCACTGTTCAATTAAATGGAGTCGCATGAAACGATAGTACTGCATTACCTCTGGCTATCATATATATATATATATATATATATATATATATATATATATATATATATATATATATATATATATATATATATATATATATATGCAAGGTGAACTTGTGCCACGGAAATAATGTAGCAGGAGAGGGAAACTACGGGAGAAATGGCGAAAGAAATTTGAAGGGGAATAAACGCAGGCAAAATGAGTTTCAAATTAAGAATAATTGAGATAAGATTTGAGCTGAATAATTAGAGAGTGAATGCTGACGAAGAGTAAGAGAGGAACTAAAACGTTCATTTATGTCTGTATGTGTAATGACTCCGAGTTTCACAATGAAATGTTTTTTCCTTGCGTTGTTTTGAGTTTACGGTTCAATGACATACAGAGATGCCACATGCCCTTAAAGAATGGATAGAATGTTAATGGAATAGCAATTTGCGTTCAAGTGGTGACGACAGGTTAGAGTGGCATTCCTAGTCGTGCGTTTAGAACGCACTCCCAAAGCGCTCGGAAAGGCGAATGGTTTGTTTTCCCAAATATATACTTTCGACACAATTTTCAGTGTTCTTATGTAAAGACGGGGGCAATGTTGTTTGTGGGCTAATTTAAAAGTGCCTGGTTACGTATGTGTGGGCATAATCACTTTCAGAAACAGAATAATTATTGCGAGGCGGATTGGGGTGATTTTGTCAGAAATACAATACGAAAGCTGTTTGAATGTGAAGACGGACAGATGAAGGGTGGATTGTATAAACCTATTGAGAACTGCATTCAATTAAAATTAATATGAGAATACCACGAAGTAAACTAATTGCCGTGTAAATATTTGGACGCTTACCTAACAGGGTGTTCAGTTCATTAAAATTAAACAGTTATTCTACTGAATTTTATATCTTAATTAATAATTTATTGCATTGATTATTGTTGTCTCTAGCTATAACTAAAGTATGCTTCATAGTTAATATGATCTACAGAAGATATAATTTAATATAAATCCATTAGGATTAAAATGTATATTTTCCAGAAACAATATTTCATTCTCCATCTTTCTTTATAATTTTCTCTTTTTTATGTATTTAGCATTTTAATCATAGACTTATATATCCTTTTACTCTTTTAATGGTTTCTTCGACAGCACTGGGTCTTGTCGTTCTTAGGTTTCGTAGTTGTTATGACCAGGTACCAACGTCACACTGGATATCTTTTTACGTACCACTATTTATCGGAATACTATAATACGTGTGTAGCATCAAAATCCTTGCTTTAAAACACCAATATGAATATTGACACACACATACACACACACTCAGGAAGACTCGTTCACACTCACCTGCATACGTGTTAATTCATACAATTATTTACTTCCAAATCTAGTGAGATATTTGGAGCAGTAAAAGATTAGATAATATATATACAAGATATATATTTCATATATATCATATTTTTGTTCAATTCTAATTAATTTTGTGTTCGAGTGTATGAAATTTATCTTTGCTTGTCGTGCTCCCATGCACTATTAATCGAATATATTTAATATAATGATGAAATTTCCAAGAACTAAATATAACCTCTACATCTATCCGCATAGCTTTCAGTAGAGAATATCAATTCTATAATTTGGACACAGTAACCACCGAATATTGTGTCCTATTGAATTGGTTTTAACCATTAGGTGCAAGAGTTTGATTTTGTCCCAATGTAAACAATAATTGTTAATATCGTTTTAATTTGTGGAAAGACAGCGGTATAAATACAACGCCAAGATTCAGCAGGCCCAGAAGATAATTTCAAGTAGTTTCATCTCCTTATGTTCTGCTTTAAAACTGCAGGATTAACTTTGCTTTTACCTTCAGGGAATGAGATTAAATAAGTAAATTCAACTAATCTGAATCGAGAGAATTGACATTCCTATTTATACGAAAGGTGTAGACTTATTCTGACATAAAAATGTATTGCTTTAGATTGCGAAAGCAAGCTGTCAACTGCAGCATTGTTTTATCATGGTGATGTACCGCTGCGTTGATACGTAGCCATGTTGCTTTTGGAAATAGTAGTCTGTCAAAAGAAACAAATTTGCTTGATTTTTTTTTCAGCTGTCAGAACCATCCAATAATGTGTTCAATAGACAGCCTGTCCTTTATAGTTAGTTTCATCAGACTGTAAAATAGCATTTACCGTTGAATGATTTTGGAAAATAGTCCTAGGCATACCTACAATTCATAAATTATTAACAATAATGCGAAAAGTTTAACAAACGCAGGCATATTTTCTGTGCCACTTCGTGAGATGTTGTTTTTGTAGATTGTTTTTTTTTTTACTTGGTAATTCATAAAAAAAAAACAACAACCAAATTCCATTGATGTGTGTCCAGTTGGAATATGGTAGTTCATATATTAATATATTTCAATCAAATTTAAATCGAGGTAGCTGACATGGTCATTCTAATTTGTATAACCGTACATTTATGCACACGATGCCAGTTAGTTAAGTAATTAATATATTTAACAATTTATTTAAAGCACAACGCATTAAAACTATACAGTATCCAATACACATTTTTAATTTATTTCATCGTACTTTCTTCAGAAGTGTTGAGAGAATTTCTAAGTACAAAAATGTAAACATGTGTCCATAGAAAACAAAAAAGAAATCAGGGAATAACCTATTTTGAGGTATATATATATATATATATATATATATATATATATATTATATATATATATATATATATATATATATATAGCAAAAAACAATTAAGATTCAAGTGAATTCCAATGAATTCAAATGAATATGGTACCTAACTTAGATGCACCAGAATTCTTTATGGTATTAACCATAAAATAATGTGGGGTGATTATAACCAAGAAAAAAGCAACAAGACTGGATTAGTAGTTTAGTACAACTGTTTCATACTAAGAGCAATTTTATTTGAAGCTGCAAATAGTGCAGCAAATACAAATGTCCAGTATTCATCAGCTAAATCACATATATGTTTTCCAGACATCCAAAAGAGTTTGATTATTATGAGGATAATCAAACTCTCTAGGATGTCTGGAAAACATATATGTGATTTAGCTGATGAATATTGGACATTTGTATTTGCTGCACTATTTGCAGCTTCAAATAAAATTGCTCTTAGTATGAAACAATTGTACTAAACTACTAATCCATTCTTGTTTCTTTTTCTTGGTTATATATATATATATATATATATATATATATATATACTTCAAATTTTTCAGATTATGCATGCATGCACGCACACATACAACTACAGACACAGTTATACACACAGACAGACAGTCACACAGATACAAGCACAGCTACATACGCACACATCTATATACGTATATATGTTAAATTCAAATCGACACTTTGTGAAAGTACTTTTGTAAAGTTTAATTATAAAGAAATGGCAAAAAGGAATCATGCATTCAGTTGTAGAAAACTTTTACCAAAATTCCCTTTTCGGCTCCTGGATTAGGTTTCCGTTTTTTTGTCTTTGTTGCCGTACACATTCGCTAGCTTTTTTACAAAGGGGTAACTGCCCGAAACGGTCGTGACTTCTGGTACTTGACTGAGGAAAGAAGGCCACAAATGAGCCGTCTTTTTTTGCCTGTCGTTCTAATTCTTGTTTCTCTTATCTGCTTTTGTATCGTCTATCTGTTTAAATTTTTTATTGTCCTATCGCATTTTTGTTCCACTTATATATATATATATATATATATATAATATATATATATATATATATATACATATACAGACACACACATATATATATACACATACATATATATATATATATATATATATATATATATATATATATATATATATATATATATATTTGAGTGAATATTGTATGTCTCTGTGTGCACGTGTGTGTGTGTGTGTTAGCGTGTGCATGTGAGAGGATAAATCATGTATATACACTCAAAAGGCTTCGGTCTGGCAGTTGATGCTATAGTTTGAGACATTTGTCGAAGGTGCAAAGGAGGAGGCCTGAAACCGCAACCATATGGTTGAAAATCAAACATTTTACCACACAGCCACGCCTATGAAAAAAAGTTAGGATAAGTTGTATGCACCTGAATCCCTGTTTTTTGTTTTCTTTAATGCCTTCCCTCTTACAAGGAATGAAAGATTAACAGAAATCTGGTTGAGTTGCTCTGAAGATTTCTGTGTTTATGAAACTCAAAAGATTTCTGCGTAGCATTTGTCTTTTATCTTCTATTTGCTTTATTCAAGAGACTGCGGCCATGCTGGGGTATCACGTTGAAGAATTTTAACCGAATGGATCAGCCCAAGCACTTGTTTTTGTTTTTAGCCTCGTGCTTATTACATCGGTAACTTTTAGTGAAGCGCTTAGTTACGGGGACGTAAACATACCGATGCCTAATGTCACGCTGTGGTGGGGGACAAACACACATGAAGATACATACGAACACGCACATATACACACAAGCGCGCACGTACACACACACACACACACACATGCGACGGTTTTCTTTATGTTTCCATATACTATATCCACTGACATGGCTTTGGTCATCCCGAGTTTAGGTAAAAGATACTTGCACACGCAGTGGGACTGAACCTAGAATCATGGGATTGAGAAGCAAGCTTCTTACTACAGAGCCACACATGAGGAGCTAGGCTTTGATTTGTCTCAACTCCAAACTATGGGGACCAGCTCAGAAAAGCATCTTAATCCTTAATTTTATTGCAACCCCAACAAACCGCACCCACCCGTGCCCATCGACCAGACTACTATCATGGCAGCCACCAACCGTCACTACCTGCTTTGTTATCCTCCTCATGATTAAATATAAAGAATTCAAGTGCCTTCCATTTAATTTCTTTGTGTGGTGTATGATAAGACACTGATAAGCGTTAATATATTTGGGTATTTATACGTATTGACGAATTGGCCGAATTTTAAGTGGAAATTGTAAACTTATCACCTTTGTATTGTTAAAAGAATGACGGTCGTCCAGCCGACATTAATGTAAGTAGTGCTACAAAATAGAGAACTAGACTAGACTTCCGTATCAGTGCGTTTTGTGGCATTATTTTCAGGTAAGTATTAAAAGCGTTTCTAATGTGAACGACTAGAATTTTGTTTTACATTTTATGTAAGTT
>NC_042998.1:36510305-36532805 GCF_006345805.1 Octopus sinensis
ACAAATAACAACAGTAGATATGTAAATAGAAGAGATAGGTCAATAATCTGCATAGATTACTTGGTTTATATAACTGGGAAGACGTAAAGCCGTCGTTCTAATATTAATAGAAGTAAAGCCAGTATTTCTGACGGAAATCTTCTGCGCATCCACGAACGCAGTCACAAATATCAAACAGAGCAGGTTTGCATTGACTGGTCAAAAAGAGTTTAGAAGGATGCCACCAGTGAAGAATATACTGAAATCTACTACAAAAATAACAATAAATATCAACCAGATTGTAAAAAAAAACTTCCAGAGTAAACCAAATGTCAAGATGGATTTTCACTTTTGGTTGATGCAGATTTGGGTTAAGGAGGAATTCAAAAACATGAACATTTCAAAAGCCTTGCATTCCATCTGTGATTTATAGTACGAAAAGCTAGGACCATTAGTGCGAATATTAGTAATGAAATACGATGTTAATAGTAAGGTTTGAGGTATTAAGATAGCAAAATAATATTTCATGTTTAAAAAAAAAACCTGATATATCTTTGTAATCAGCGATATTTACAAAACAGGTTTTCATAGATATGTTTCTTTATTAGCCACACAGGGCTGCACACAGATAGAACAAATACAAGGTAGAGCTTTTCTTTTGAAGGTTTAAAAAAAAAAAAAAAAAAAAGAAAGGGGAGTTTCGATCAAAAGGGATCGTAAAAGGAGAGAAAGAGGACAAAAAAAGGGGGGGGTTAAAAAAAAAAAAAAAAAAAAAAAAAAAAAAAGGGGAGAGGAAAAAAAAAATGATCAATAGGGATCGTTATCACAGAAATGTCAATATGAAGTGTAAAGGGGAGGACAGGTGAGGTTTACCCGTGGAAAGAAAAGCCTACGGAAAAGACCACGGTAACCTCGGTCAATGAAGTCACATTTTATATTTCTTTTTTTTTTTTTTTTTTTGCAAATAAGCAACTCTCTGTTTTCGATTTCTGGGTTCATAGGACTATGCTCAAGGTGGCTTCGTCATTCATACGTGCCATTCTTGCTACATTCACCCATCTTTTTTTAAAACATTCGCTAGACAAAACTTGCCTCTCTACTCTCACTTTCCTTTTCAAGTGGTACTTGAAGAAGTTGATGAGAGATTGACCAGAGAGGAAAGTGTTTGTCTCCAATCCTTTCAGACGCGTCCACCAGATACATTCTTTCGCCATAGCCACAAGGATGATGAAAATAGCTCTTCCTTCCCGTTTGAAGGAAGGAGGCGTGACAATATTGACGATAGACTCAGCTGATAAACCGACTCGTCCCACACGTGACAGCAGTTGTTCGACATAAGCCCACAGGTCGGAAATTGTTGGACACTGAACGAGTGCGTGCAGAACGGTTTCGTCGCTCTGACCGCATCTCGGGCAGGTCGGCCCCGTGTTTCTCGAGCCGTGTCTGTAGAGCTTATCCCGAACGGGTAGCGCTTCTCGGTAGCACTGCCAGGCCAGGGATCTCTGGAAGTTGTCCATGGGCCCTGGCCCGAAAGTCGTCCCGAACAGGCGGGTCAGGTACTCCTCGTCGACGTCCAGGTTCGCCCCGAGCTCGTCGTCGTACCTCCCCTCCACTAAACCCCTATAGAATGCTTTGGTTGTGTTGAAGTCACTTAAGGTCGACCCAGGACGGCAGAGTTGCTTGAGAGCAACGCGACACTCGCGGTGCCATTCGCCCTTCCTCGGCCTCTTTTTGATCCACGACTGCAGTTCGGTCATGGAGACGAGCTGCGGGAAAGCGTGCCTCACAAACGGCGACCACACCTGTTCACCGTCGTCTACATAGAGCCAGAGATGTCGCAGTCTCAGCGCGTGTCTGCGCATCATCAACCACGGCATGCCCAGCCCTCCTTTTAACGGGTGTTGACAGCAAATGGATCGCCTGACCATCGGGACGCATCCTTTCCACAAGAAGCGAAAGAGGATGCGTTGTAGTTTGGTGATGGTAGGGTCGGGACAAGGTACGACGGTCAGGCGGTAGTAGATGACGGACGCGATGTACGTGTTCGCCACCTCCGCTCGACCTTTTAGGGACAGTTTCCTCTCGGCCCATTGCCGGGCGAGAGTGACCACCCTACTCGTTATCTCGTTCCAGTTCTTCTCCACTTGGAGGTCCGGACCAAACCAGACCCCGAGCAACTCAACCGGGCCGTCGGTCCAGCGTCCCACGACGGAGGCGCTGGTGGACGGCATGGGCTTGCTTCTCCAGGTGCCTAGTCGCAAGCCCACTGACTTTTCCCGGTTGATTTTCGCTCCTGTCACCGCTTCGTAGTTTTTCAGTGTCTCGCCGACCAGCTCGATGTGCTCGTGGCTAGACACTATGACGGTGACGTCGTCCGCGTATGCAGACACGCTCGTCCCGCATCCCAATTCTCGCGGGATGCCCCTTAGAGTCGCCAGCTTCCGCAGTAGTGGCTCAAGAGTCAATACGTATAGAAGCGCCGAGAGGGGGCATCCCTGACGGACCGAACGTGCAATGTCGAAAGGTCTCGATAGATGTCCATTTACGCGAATTACCGAACGGATGCCTCTGTACAAGGCAGCTATCCAGCCGCGGAAGACGGGACCGAAACCAGCCGCTCTCAGGACTGCCTCCAAGTATCGATGGTCTACCCTATCAAAGGCTTTTGATTGATCCAAGTTGATCAGGCCCCACCCATGCCAGGTTCGTTAACTACCCTGTCTATGATGTAGCGCATCAGATGGAGGTTGTCATGGATGGTCCGGCCTGGCACGGCGCATGTTTGCGCCTTGTCGACCAGTTTCTCGATGACAAGCGCCAACCTCTTGGCTAGCACCTTGGCCAAAATTTTCAAGTCTGCATTAAGCAGAGTGATGGGCCTAAAGTTATCTATTACATTTCCCTTGTTTAGATCTTTCTTCAGCAGTGTTACGGCTCCTCGGCTCACAAAACCAGGAATGCTCCCGTTTTGCTGCCAGTTGCAGTACACCGCCGCCAAGAGATCTCCAAACAAGTCTGGCATACAATTGTAAAGCTCGTAGGGTAGACCATCCAAACCCGGTGATTTGTCCCTCGAGCATTCTGCCATCGCTTCCCGCACTTCCGCCGCCGTGATGGCACCTTCGCAGCACCCTGCCTTTCTTGTCGAGAGTCGTGGTAGGCTATGTAGGTAGGCACTGAAGTCCACCCTACGTTCTTGCCCTCCACTCGTTCCGAACAGTCGGGCAAAATGCTGCTGAAAGGCCTCACACATTTTACTTGGCTCGAGCAATTCGCGCCCCTGTTCATCTACCAGTGACCGAATGGTGGCTTTGTTGCCCTGTTGCGCCTCTGCCACCCGGGCCTCTCTCGCGGCTCCAACACCTTCGTTCCTTAGAGCACGCATCCTAGCTCTGACAGCACATCCTTCGTGTTTGGCGTTGAAGTGTTGGTCGAGGGCCAACCTCGCCGCCAAAACGTCGGATGCGATGCCGCTTCTAATTGCCTCTTCTAGCTTCTTAACTAGCTCACCCTCTACTCTATTTCTATCTATGGCTAGTGCTTTGCTGTACCTAATCGCTTCTGCTTTTACTGCTCTCTTGAGGGCAAACCACCATTTGTTGTTGATGATGGCTCCCGTCAAAGCCCTCTTTACTAGTGTGCTAATCCGGTCTCTGAAAACTTGTCTCGATGGGAAAGACGCGTTTAGTTTCCAGTATCCGGGACCCTGCCTAAGTGTCTTACCTAAGTCTAGCGTACATGTCACAAGTTTGTGATCCGTGTAGCTGACTATGTGGAATTGTGGACATCCTATGCTATCTCTATCTACTGTCCTACACAGTATCCTATCTAGATACGATCTCGACGACCCGATGCGGTTGCTCCATGTCCACGTTGGCGCATTCGGGTGGTCTAGTCGAAACCTGTCAGACAGTTGAAAGCGTCTGAGCAGGTCTCTGAGGCATTTGCATCCCCGTCTATTCCTATCTCTACCCACGTAGTCTACATGCGTGTCCAAGGTAGCATTCCAATCCCCCACTAAGAGTAAAGGACGAGACGTTCCCAAGAAAACTTCTAGACGTTGAAAGAAATCCGCCCGACCTGTTAAGGGCGGTGCGTAAACTGATACGAGTCGAAAAGCGCACCCATTGCTGCCGTCGACATCCAGGACGACCAGTCTACCCTCCGGGTCTACGAATATTGTCCTTACATTGAGATCCAGACTCTTGTGAAAAAGTACCGCGGTGCCACTACCGCCCATTCTCGGCAGACAGGGGGAAAAATAAATGTTGAACTGTCCGCCAAACATGGTCTTTAGGGCCCGCGGATTGTGGAGTCTGGTCTCGCTTATGGCTATGATTTCTAACTTATGTGACTTTATGTCATTTAAGAGGTACCCTTGTTTCCAAGGGGACCCCAAGCCACGCGCATTTACACAACCAATCTTGATAGTTCTAATGAATTAGAATACAGAGGGTTACTTACTGCTCGAAAGTTTTTGCTTTCTCCTCCGTTGGTTTGTCCTCGAGAAGATCCCAGTACAGTTTCTTTGTGAGATATTTTTGGCATTTACCAACCGCACTGGGGAAAATGCCTTTGAGTGTGTGGTGCAGACTTTTGGAGATGTGTATATTTTTGATGTGGTCTGGTGGTGTTGTGTATGGGTGGTTGTTTGTTTTTATGTCATCTTCTGTTATGTTTGTTTTTGATTGGATGTATTCCATCAAATTTGTGTTTTTGGTGTCTATGGCTGTGAGCATGTTTGCTGTATATGTTTTTGTGGTGTTGGTGTGGCTGTTGTTTGCGTTGGGTTTTGAAATGTCTTCGGGAGATGTATTTCCCCCTGCTTTGTTCGTGTTTGCATTTGGTTTGGTTGTGTTTCTGCTCTTTATTTCCTTCTTTTTGTAGCTATTTGCCATTCCTCACTGTTTTCGTCTTCCGACGAAATTTCTGAGGAATCAGAAGGGGGTAGGGGTATGTTGTGGGCTTCTATGTATGTCTGTGTAAGTGGTTGTGTTGTTGTTTTCGTTGTTGTTGGTTGTTGAGTGTTTGTGTGTGTTGAGTGCGGTATAAGGGATGGGGGATCAGTTTGTGTGTGTTTCTTTGTTTTTCTGTTCCTTTGGGTTTTGCTGTTGATGGTGGTGTTGGTATTTTTCCAGGTGTCGAGTGGTTTTTGGTTGATGACGGATTAGCTTGGTGTGCTTCTCTTGTCGTCTTCTGTGTTGATGGTGGTGTGGGTAGTAGAAGCTTTTTTTCCGAGTGCTTTGGTTGTGGTAGTGGTTGTTGTTGTTGCTCTTGGTGTGCAGTGGTTGGGCACGTTTTTTCAAGTGTGTTTCGCTTCCACACAAATAGCAGCGTGGTCGCCTGCCCTCTACCACTATATAGAGTTTGTAGCCTCCTGGCAGTTCTATAGCGGTGGGTATCTTCTCTCTTGCTGCTTCATCCAATTGAAGCAGGAATTCGATTGATTTGCCCACATAGTCTTTCTCTCCTAGAACCGCGATTTCCAGGATGTTTGTCTCTGACATTGTCTCTGACATTTCAAAGCAGATGGCAGAGACCACCCATTGTGTTTCGACATCAAATGGTATGTTTTTTATTTGGACTTTCGTGACCCTTTGTTTAAATAGACTGGTATCATTACCAAGTCGTCCGAATGTAGCTCCAATGTGGAAAAACGTTTTGCTAAACTTTCGTTGAGGAAACGTACTTGGACTGTACCAAATTTGTTTCCCCAACTGATATATTCCTTGGAGTCCCATACAGGACGAAGGCATTTATCGATTTTTTCCTGCGGTGCATTTTCTGTTCTTCTTGTTTTTTTGTTTATTACTTTATAAATTATTGTTTTTTTTTGCGTGTTTTCCACGATGTGTTGTGGAATATGAAGGTGCAATTTGTCTCCTTCTTTGGAGAAGAGTGCCTTTGTGCGGTTTATCTCTTGTGTGAGAAGTACAAATTAAATGCGAAATGTATTAATAGTAGGAAGAAAGAGCGATGAAATATAGGTAAATCGAAAATTAATTTCTGTTCCAGCTTATAACATGTCTATGGCATTTGTGACAAAAATTAAAGGCTGGAGCTTATATCTCCCTGCAGGCATGTGTCCCGGTATACATGTGCACCCTTACCCGAATATATCCACATATGCACAATAACATTAGCACGTACGCGTAGAGGCACACGCACACACGCACACACAGACACACCTACATACACACACGCGGGCACACGTACACAAACACACATACATACACATACATGGTAATTCGTTAGCTTTGCATTCATATCGCACTCAAATGAAATTTTTCATTTTCTCATTTCGAAATGGATAAAATAATCCCTACGGTCGATATCAATAAAAACAACAACAAAAAATACCTTTGAATGCAGTGGCCAATCAGGGCTGCATTTCCACGATTGAAATCATTTAAATTATAAAATAATTTACATATATGCATATTAGATACAGCGGGCAGATTGACAGGATCGCTAGATGCTTGTTGAAAATTTCTTATTTTTATTTCATTTTATCTAGTTTCAGCTCACGAGCTGTGGCCATGCTGGGGCACCGCCATTAAAAAACTAAGTTGCATCGGCCGGGAAAACATTTGTCTGTTCAAATTCTACCAAGTGCCCATTATTATCGACCTGAGAAGGATGAGCGGATTTGCCGTTCATCCTCCCCAGGTTGATAATAATAATAATGCACCTGTCCAGGACACTGAATTGCGGAATTCGTTGAGCATTGTACAAAATGTTTTGTGATGTTTGCTCCGTTTCTTTAGCTTCTAAATTCCCTGGCAGTTGTCGACAAAATTGTTTATTTGTAAAGCAAAGAGATATCAAGTTTGCGTTCTATACCAAAATTTTCGAGGGAACAACAGGGCAACAGTACCTTTCTCTCATCCTTCACATCATTCAGAAATAATGTCTTGCGCTGCATCATCTAACGCTTCTTATAAACGCTAAGGTATTTCGTAACGATGATGCAGTCCAGGAGGACGCTTTGGTTAATATATCATTAAAGATAATAACTAAATATCTATTAGGGCCTTACTCTCAAGATTTAGGATAGCTGCAAGCTGTGTTCGATGCCAATATATATATACAGAAAATAATAATTTAGATAAAAAAAAGCTATACAATATATAATGCTGAAAAGTGCTTTAGTCCGTATATACACCATTTACAAAAGACTAATAGTTTCATACTGCAGAGGTACAATATTTTGGATGGAATGCTTTTTCGTTGATACTCTAAGGGAACAAAAACTTATGCATACATAATTTCAAATGAAAATCTTTTAGCTATAACATTTCCCTCAAATATGTCGATAGCTGGGCAATCACTATGCTACGTAGCCATCGCTGGAAACTGAAGGAGCCCAACGCGATTACAGAATGAAATGAAAAACATTGGTAATAAGTAACTATTCACAGACAGACACAAGAAATGCCAACACTGTATAGCCGGACAAAGAAAAAAAACAAAAAAACAGTAAAACCTTCATTTAACAACTGAAATATTTGAGTGGACATAGACTTCAATTATAAACACACATTACATATATCTGTTACATGAGGAAAATATATACAAGGATTTTCATGCTTGAAAATCACTTTTAGTTAAAATATCACCAATTTTGCATCGCATATGCATACACAGATTTTACACAGACCCGGCAGTACGAAATACACGTCTTTGATAAAATTCAATTTGCACACTGAACGGTGCATTATATTTCATAGAATTTTAACATGTTTCCCATTAAAAATCCATTAAAATCTATTACACAAAAATGCGTTCGGTCTAAAGGACGTTGATTAATAAAAAGCGAGATCTAATACTTTGACTATAATACAAGGATTTAGTCATATTGATTATCCAAATAATGTCAAGTCAATGAAAGCATGTTTTATCTGAGTCTTCATATAATGCACGCGCGCACACACACACACACACACGGACCCATGTATGTATATGAATGCATGTGTATATATCTATGCATGTGTGTGTATTTTTGTGTATATTTGTGTGTGTGTGTTTGCGTGTGTGCGTGTGTGCATGAGTAACTCAAAACAATGCTATTTAAAAAAAAACAAACAACATTTTTCCAACTTCTAATAAAGTTTTGGTCAGAAGATTGTTTTCAAAGAGAAGAAGAGGTAAGATTATCATAAACAAAACGTATAAAAGAAATTGAAATATATGAACGAACGTCTGCTCGTGTTCAAGTCTGGAAGCGGAGTGCGACATTTTAAAAATAATGGAAAAAAAAAGACAATAACTACATCAAAAACTCAAGTAATTCTTGTTTATATCTTCTGATAAAATCGAATGTTTTCGTCACGGAGATAGGAGAAGCGAGCCGTTAATTTCACCAATGTCTGATTGGTGCTAAATTCATGAATGCTGCTGCTACGGCTGCTGCTGCTTCTATTGGTTCTGTTATTTTTGAACTGTCTGACTCAGCTTCTGGCAAAAGCCGTCTCGATGTACGGCGCTTTACGCTGTTGTGTTTGTTCCACTTAAACTGTTGTCTTTGAAAATGACAGCTTCAGAAAAAAATACAGAAAATCAACTTTAATACTATTGTGTTATTAAACGCTTAATGTTGACTTACAAAATTATCTACATTCATACATGTGTGCGCATACACACAAACACACACATAAATATATACATATATATATATATGTATATATGTACGAATGTATGTACATATATATATATGTATATATGTACGAATGTATGTACATATATATATACATACATACATATATATATATGTATATATATTATACATATACATATATACATATATATATATATATATAACATATATATATGTATATATATATTATACATATATTATATACATACATACATATATATATATATATATATAACATATATATATATGTATATATATATTATACATATATATATACATACATACATATATATTATATATATATATATATAACATATATATATATGTATATATATTATACATATATTATATACATACATACATACATACATATATATATATATAATATATATATATATATATATATAACATATATATAAAATCAGCAGCCACAACAACAACAACAACAGAATGAGCCACTCCTGGTTCCCAGCACAATGGCTGACCCTAACATCGGTCAAGCACAACAACAACAACAACAGCCACAGCAACAAGAACAACAACAGCCACTCCTCAACTCTAGCTTACTAGATGATTCACTAAATGCCAGTATCTTTTCACCGCTCTCACAGCAACCACCACAATTATCATCATCATCATCACCACCGCTGCCACCATCGTCTTCTATCACCAAAAATACCAACAGAAAACCAAATAAGAAACCACTGCCCTCTTCCCCCACATCACCACCTCAATACTACTGCAGTAACAAAAACTTAAAGAAACATAGGAAGCAGAATGCGCCCCCCACGGCACAAACAAGAAATCCCCAAATATGCCGCTATTCACTGCGCCAGAGACTCTGTACAAATAGTGACTGCATCTTCACGCATCTACCCGGCACTAGACGCACTACCGGCCAAGGCCAAAGCTCGCATCCCACAATTACATCAACACCACCAAATAGTAAATCGAAATTCAAAACACACACAACTCGGAGTCCCAAAATCTGCCGGTATTCCCAACGTGAGAGAACATGTCTACTGAGTGACTGTCCCTTCACTCATCTTCCAGGGACCCGACGCACAAACAGAAACGGGGCTTCAAGCCAACACACAAACCTGAATAAAAATAAAAATAGAAACACACCATGCTGCAGTAATGCTGGTCCAGTCTTTTCAGGAAGACACAAAAACAACAACAACAAAAGTGGAAACTACAACCCTATCCAACAGTGCAACCACACCTCCAGCCAAAAACTGCTCCCTAAGCAGGAAAATTCTTTTTTAGCCATGTTGAACATGGCAAAAGAGATACACAAAAACATTCTAGCCATCACTCAACACCATCCTATGCTATTACCCCAGTGCACCAATTCCCCACATTGCTGCCACTAACACACAGAAAAAATCCAAGCCCCCTGCAACAGTCAAAACCAGCCACTACACTAACCTCCACATTCCTACTCAATGCACAAGGTGTCAGCCCTTCCATCAATGCACAAAAATGGAAGGTCCAATTCATTGAAGACTGGGTTGGTAACCATTCACACCACATCCCTTTCTTCATTCTCACTGAGACCCACCTTGACAACTCCCACTTGGAAGCCGAAGTGAGAGTGAAGAATTTCACAACCATCCGCGCGGATCGTATCGGCAGGAGGAAGGGTGGAACTGCCATTTTCCTGCATGATTCATTTACGGCAGATGGAAATAGTATATTCTCCAACGGCTACTGTGAATCAGTCACCGTGCACAACAAAGCCAATGACCTGACAGTAATTGGGCTCTATAGGCCGCCCCAAACACCCATACTGTGCTTTAAAGAATGCCTCAACAGCATTAAGTGCTTTATTCAACAGTGCCATTCTAGCAACATACTCATGATGGGAGACTTCAATCTACCCTGTGTTGACTGGACTACAAACTGTTTGAAACCAAGCACTCCCGCCTCAACCGCTGACAAAGAAGCAGCAGAGTCACTTTTCGACTTTACGAATGAGTTTTTCTTGTCCCAACTTGTCCTTGCACCAACAAGACATCAGAACATTTTGGACCTAGTGTTTAGTAACCACACTAACACTATACATAACGTTACAGTGGAAAAAACCCTTCTTTCAGACCATGACATGGTTCTCTGTAACATGAAATTCCACCAGCCGAAAGCTAATCCTAGTGACCTTCCTCCAGCCCACCCATTTGACAACATGGATCTCCATAATGCCAACTGGGATGCAATCAGGAACGAGCTATCACATGTTGACTGGTCCTTTACACATACACACATCTCCACCAACCATAAAACATCTTGGCAGATCTTTGTAGACACCGTCACAGACATATGTGCAAAACACTCCCCACCAAGACCTGTGAACAAAAAGTGCAGAATCCCCCAAAACAGAAAAACCATTATCAGAAAAATAAAAAGAACAAACAAAAAATTAACAAACTAAAGTACTGCCAACAGCAACACACACACTCGACGGCTATCGCACTGCTTGAATCCAAAAAATATAACCTCCAACAATGCATGAAGACCCTCATCAATAACCAAAGATCAGCTGAGGAGAAGTGGGCCATTGAAAAAATCAAACTCAACCCCAAAGTGTTCTTTTCATTTGCGAGGAAACGCAGGGTCACTGTCTCCACTGTAGGCCCTCTAATTGACGAAACTGGCACTCTCCAAGATAATGCCAAATCCATGGCCGAGATACTGCAGAAACAATACTGCTCTGTTTTCAGCAATCCTGATATGGCCGATCTGGGCTGTATCAGTGATGTCAACCCCCAACACACTATATCGGACATAACGTTTAGTGCCCCTGATGTCTTAGCGGCGATAAACGAAATAAAACACAATTCAGCAGTAGGCCCCGATAGGTTCCCTGCTTGTGTCCTGAAGGTGTGTCGACACCAACTTGCATCTCCCCTTGCTAATCTGTGGAGAAACTCACTGGATGCTGGCTATATTCCAAAAAACCTTCTGTCCCAGTCTGTTGTCCCAGTTTTCAAAAAGGGAAACAAGTCCCTTGCAGTGAATTACCGTCCGATCTCACTCACCTCTCATATCATCAAGGTATTTGAGAGGGTGGTGAGATCTCGAATAACCCAAGATCTCGAATAACCCAATTTCTGGAAAGCAACAGACGGCTGATCTCCAACCAACATGGGTTCCGTAATGGAAGGGACTGCCTAACGCAGCTCCTGCATCACTTTGAGGACATTTTGAGAGCTTTGGGAGAGGGCTCCAACACCGATGTCATCTACCTTGATTTCAGTAAGGCCTTCGACAGGGTCGATCACAAGATCCTATTGAAAAATCTATCCAACATTGGTGTCTCTGGAAAGTTACTGAAATGGATCAAGTGTTTCCTGACAGACAGATCTCAACATGTTGTAGTTGAAGGGGTAAAATCAAGCCCAGCCAAAGTCAGTAGTGGCGTTCCGCAAGGCACTGTGCTGGGCCCACTTCTTTTCATCATTTACATTAATGACATTAATGACATCATCAAGCACAGCAACATAAAAATCTTTGCAGATGACTCCAAGCTACAGAAGATCATAAATGAGGCGAGTGACCGGACATGCCTTCAGTCAGATCTACTGGCTGTTATCCAATGGGCAGAAAAAAACAATATGCTGCTGAACGAGGATAAATTTGAGCTAATCCACTTTGGAAAAGAGGATGCCCTGAAACTCCCATACTCCCTTCCTTCAGGTGAAACTCTCGCGGCGTCCAACAACATCAGAGACTTGGGAGTAATTGTGGACAACAACATAAGCTGGGCCACTCATATAAACACCAAAGTTGACATGGCCCGCAGAATGTGTTCCTGGATTCTCAGAACTTTCCAGTCGAGAGATATCCACACCATTATCCTTCTCTTCTCCACTTTTGCCCGACCCCACCTTGAATACTGTTGTCCACTGTGGTCTCCCCACACAATACAAGGTATCATAAAAGTTGAAGCACCTCAAAGGGCAATCACAAAAAAGATAGATGGCATGACAGGCCTCGACTATTGGGGTCGACTAGAAAAGCTAAAACTTTATTCTCTCCAACGTCGTCGTGAGCGCTACATCATCTGCATGATGTGGAAAATATTCCATCAGCATTGCCCAAATGATGTTGGCATCACCTTTAAGGTACATCCAAGGCTTGGGCCCCGTGCCATCCGCCCAAAACAAAAATCGCACTCTCATCTCATAACGACAATACGGCACAATTATTTCACCTCAATTGGCCCCGCTCTCTTTAACATTACACCAAAACACATTAAAACAGAAACTGACCCTATAGGGTTCAAGAAGTCTTTGGACAGATTCCTTCAAGAAATCCCGGATAAACCCCCTACACCCGGATATGTCTCTGTAAACAATAACTCTCTACTTGAGTGGGCCATAGTGCCCAAATTCTGACTTGAAAAACTTCACCAGGTGGTGCTATTAAGTTAGACATGGCCTGGGCCAATAATGACCGAAACCTATCAAAGTATCAAAGTATCAAAGTATATATATATGTATATATTATACATATATATATACATACATACATACATACATATATATTATACATATATATATATTTACATTGCTGGCAATCAGTCGGTTACGACGACTAGAGTACCAGTTGACCCAAGGGATGGAACAGCTTGCTCGTGAAAATAATATATAAGTGATCTAAGCACGCCAGAGCCATGCGTACCCTCAGGTTGACACAACGTGACTTAGAATGTGACAAGGATGGCTGAGTAGTTAGGGTATCATAAGGTCGTGATTCTGACTCTTGGCAGTACTTTTATCCTTGAGCAAGACATTCTATTTATAAAAAGAGTTAAGAGTCTATAAGATGAAACGTTTGGGTGTTACTAATCCAGTTAATAATCCTACGGCCGTTTCTGGGGGTTCCGGTTGTACAGTCATAAAAAAGATATTTGCATCCATTTTTTGGACACCACCTGCTTCATCAGGGAATGCGTTTTTCTAAACGTTTTTATATACTCTTTTACTCTTTTACTTGTTTCAGTCATTTGACTGCGGCCATGCTGGAGCACCGCCTTTAGTAGAGCAAATCGACTCCGGGACTTATTCTTTGTAAGCCCAGTACTTATTCTATCGGTCTCTTTGGCCGAACCGCTAAGTGACGGGGACATAAAGACACCAGCATCGGTTGTCAAGCAATGCTAGGGGGACAAACACAGACACACAAATACATATATAAATACATATATACGACAGGCTTCTTTCAGTTTCCGTCTACCAAATCCACTCACAAGGCATTGGTCGGCCCGGGGCTATAGCAGAAGACACTTGCCCAAGCTGCCACGCAGTGGGACTGAACTCGGAACCATGTGGTTGGTTAGCAAGCTACTTACCACACGTATATTTTTAAAGTAGTAATTAAGTAATCTATATATTTTTATATATCTATCTATTTTAATATGTTTGATGTATTGAATACATTCTTGCATGGAGAAATTCATGCATGTTGGGTCCAGAACTGAATAAATATAACTGTATATGTGAATTTGATTTGCCTAAATTCGATTCATACTTCTACATTATATATATATACATACACACATATATACATACATATATATATAAATATATATATATATATATATATGTATATATATATATGTGTGTGTGTGTGTGTGTGTGTTTGTATATTTACAGACAAAGAATTCATATATATATATATATTACTGCGATAGTTTTTAATATATTTATGCAGGGTGCGGTGAATAAATTGTTCTAAATTCTTGTAGTAGTTTCATCTGTGGTAGTGTCAGCATTCAAAATGGGTTTGTATTTTGCGATAACAAATGTTTCTTTGCTAATGCACTGGTTATAGTTTGCATTGTCCCTGAATTTATGGAGGGGAAAAATTCTAACGGTGAGTATCTACAGAACATTTCACTTAAATTTGTTCTCCAATTTAATTGTTTTTCTTATTTTACTCTTAGTTGAAAAGGTATAAAAGACGGAAACCGGTACTAAATTTTATTTCATGATAAAATTATTTTGGCATTTTCTACTTTGTCTTATTCTTCTTATACATATCAACTCGTACGTCACTTTTCTACCTTCTACATACACAAGCAAACACACACACACACACACACACACACACACACACACACACACTTGTTTTTTCCTTGTTTTTATCCCTCTGCAAAGGAATTTTATTTAATTCTTTCGCAGGAAGTACTAGTTCGACGAGATGTGTTCTGTCCTCCCCTTCGAAACCCACTGGAGTTGAACTAGGGACGGCTGATGAAGGGGATTTTTCCTTGTGTAGTTGTCTTGTTCTCTGTTTTTTCGTTGTTAAAGGAATGGTCCGTTCCATGCTGTTTTTACGTTTTCGTTTCTCGTTGAGTTCTACGTCTATTTGTGGTGTCCTGCACACACGTATATATATTTATATATGCATATATATACACATGTAGATGTAGGTACGTACATATATGTTTATATGTATGCATATATTTTATTTATTACACTATTGTATGACTGAGCACCTTCGCGTCGATTCGATTCGTTTGGTTTGGTTTCGTTTCTTCTTCTCTAAGCTGTTATTATATATATATATATATATATATATATATATATATTATATATATATATATATATATAAGAGTAATGGAATGAAGTAGATAAGAATCGGGCTACACATGTTTCATAGCGAGCGGAACCTCGGAAGTGGTAAATATCTAAGTGCGGTGAATACCGCAGGCTACACGTCAGACCAAGATTATCTTGACTAAATGCAAGTTTACATTAAAGCAAGGAGGTACTTGTTATCACACGGAAGAATCGATCATCATTCTGATCGATTCTTCCACGTGTTTACAGGTACCTCATTCAATCAAGAAATCCTTGGCCTGACGAGTAGTCTGCGGTGTACACCTCGTTTGATTATTTACCGCTTCCGAACTTCCGCTCGCGATGAAACATATGGAGCCCGGATCTTATCAACTCGATTCGTTAATTCTTGTATTCTTATTCGCATACTCGGCAACCCTGGTCACCTACCGTGAAATATAAAAATAACTTTTTCAGTTTATTGTACTTCGATACGAAGAAATGAGATGGTCTTGAAATGTTAATGGACTTAGAAATGCTAATGTTCCGAACTATAAATATCCAACCTTCCTTGTCAACAAACCACTATTGTCCCTGGAAGTTGCTTTTTATACTTACTGCGGATTGCTTGAAGCTAACTTTCTCCCTACGCCTCGATCCTTGGATATGTGTGTGTGTTTCTGAAACATGTGAAATGGAAATTACATTTATTTTGGTTGCAATTACATTTATCTGTCTATAAAATGCATATACTCTCTCTTCTTTCCTTTCTAAGCCGTCTCTCTATGGCCGAGCGGATGTCTGAGTGTACGTACGGGTGAATGTATTTGTCTGAGAGGCTGCGTGTAGTTCTTTGTGTCATGTACGTTGGACAAAACTGTGTTTGAAATTAATTTTTTAGTAATTACTTTTCATTTGTATTTTATTAGTAATTTATAGTTTGGAACATTAGCATTCCTAAGTCCATTAACATTTCAAGACCATCTCAGTTTCATCTTCACAACAGCATGCTGAGAGCCGTTTTTCCATTAGCCAGTCACTTATTATGGAGATAATAAACGGATAAAATAATCTTTCTTCATTTTAAATTATCTAACTGTAAAATCCAGTTTATTTTGTACTTTATTTCACAGATGTTTCCCGGATGTTATCTGCTTCCCGGCTTTTGGCTTATATTAATTCTATGTGTAACACCACAGTGACTAATGTAAATGATTTTGTAGAATCATATTTAGGACCTTAGGGCCTTCAACTAATATTTTAAAATCTTCTCTTTCCTGCTTCTGTGTTGTAATAATACTACAATTGCAACATGGAACTAAAAATCTGACCCTCAAGATCTAGGCACTTTACAAGATTGAAGGATTTTACGGCTAAAAACTATAACTTTAGAATTAACGCAAGACTACGTAGTATCGAAAATGTACTGAGAACTCGACTCGAACAAACTCTTTCTTCACTATCACAGTTTCCAAACAAAAGAACTGCCATAAATATATTCATATATATATATATATATATTAGATATATATATATATTTTAGAAGGTTTGGAGATGATGATATACAGGTATTTTATAGTAGAAGAAATAAGGTACTCAGAAATCCGGATGGTTTTATATTTACAGATATTTATTAGTATGCTACATGTTTTTATACATCATATATCATATATATAGCGCTTTCGTTCATCCTAGTGGAGTCTTCAGTTTGAAGAAATAACAGTAGTTGGGTAGAAAGGCATTAATTTTGTGAAAGTTTTATTGAAAGTATAGAATATATATTGAAGGTGAAATAATCAAACGATTTATGGTTAGAAATCAATACCATATAACACTGGTTTTATGTTTTCAGCAGAATATTTATGACGAACGTGTCTTTATATCTTTCTGGGCCGGAAATTTGCGCTTATGAAAGCGTTTATATAATGAGACGGTTAACACTGTATTTCAAGTCGAAAATCATTTGTGAACGAAATCAAATCTTATAAAACAGGTGAAATGGAGCTTACGTCTGAGTCATAGCATGTGTGTAATTATTCTAATTTGGATAAACTATTTTATTTTCGATAGCCTCTGCCTTCTACTCAAGTAGCTTTTGTCATTTTTTAAGAATATATTCACAAGAACACATCTTTGGGTTAGCAACAAATTTCAAAGACAGCGAGAGGTTTCTGGTATTCCAAGGTTGTGGAGTGTATTCGTTTGCCATTTACTCGAAATTCAGTACACATAATATCATTTGGCGTTCATACACTAATTGCTACTTAAACATATAAGTGTTATTATCCTTTCTTTGCTCTGTCTTATAAAGCTTCTCTTTATTATAAAGAGAAGCCAAGAGTCAAAATAACGTTTTATACAATTTGTCCTTGTTTTAATTATCAAATTCGAGAAAATAACACGCAGGTAAATAATTGGTACGGCGCTGAGCGAATAACTCATTGGTATAACCTACATTTCATTTCTGATTAGTACAATTTGAATTCACTTAAGTTGCAAATACACTGGGGAAAAATAAAAGTTCACGATTTCGATTTGAATTCCAGTATCTCTGATAATATCAGGGAATCGTGTGTATAAGAAAGAGAAACTCTTTTTTTTCGAATTATACATGGAAGATTGTAATTAAGACGAGAAATCGAAGAAGACTTACAAAACTAAAAGAAAAATTGTGACGGAATAATGAGAAAAATAAATGTAAATAGATTTTCGATAGTAGATCAATATGTCTGTATATTTAGTGAAAATGAACTTTCTCAAAGTTTTTGCAAATCAGAAAAGGAAAGTTTAACATCAAAGTAAATCAAACGTGTCACGACGTACATTGAATGTAAATTTAGAAAGGTTTTATTTCCCTTTAACTACGAATCTCTCGATACGATTCTATGTTTAGCAGAGTTCGCCTAAAATACTTTGCATCAACACGTTATATATATATATATATATATATATATATATATATATATATATATATATATATATATATTATATATATATATATATTATAATTTGCGTTTGTTTTCTTAACTCATGAATTCTTGGTTTGTTGTCACGGTGTCTTTTCTGCTATATATTGGTTTTAATGTCAGCTTTTCCATAATAGATGCGTCGGTCACTCAGCATTTCCAACAGTATTCTTTCCATTCGGCTTCAGCTGATGATAGTACTGGGTTAGGAAGTGATTAACACTGAAAGCATTGTTCACAACACACACACACACACACACACACACGCACGGACGCACACACGCACGCGCACACACATGCACACATACATGCACGCACACACACAGACGAAATCTATATACATACATATATACGACGAGCTTCTTCCAGTTTCTGTCTATCAAATTCTCAAGGCTTTTGTTGGCCCTAGGCTATAATACAAGACACTTACCCAAGGTGCTATGCCGTGATACCGAACCCAGAATCATATGATTGGGAAACATACTTCTTACCACACACAGCCTGTGTCTACGTTCATAAATTTCAGACGAGATATTATAATTAAATATATTTCTCTATTGCCCACAGGGCGCTAAACATAGAGTGGACAAACAAGGACACACGAAGGGATTAAGTCGATTACATCGACCCCTGTGTGCAACTGGTACTTATTTAATCAACCCCGAAAGGCTGAAAGGCAATGTCGACCTCGGCGGAATTTGAAATCAGAACGTAACGACAGACGAAATACCTCTAAGCATTTCGCCCGGCGTGCTAACGATTCTTTTCTACTCAAGGCACAATGCCCGAAATTTTGGGGGAGACAGCAAGTCGATTAGATCTACTCCAGTACGCAACTGGTACTAAATTTATCAACCCCGAAAGGAGGAAAGGCAAAGTGGACCTAAATATTCTTTTCTACTCTAAGCACAAAGCCCGAAATTCTGTCCCTAAATTATAATTAAATAGCAAGTATTTTTAAAATATTTAATTGTAGAGAACATTTCACTAATTATTGTCACACAAATCCTATGCAGTATTGCATTGTAGAAAACTAATTTTTTCTCATATAATTAAAAAAGACGTAGCAAACATGAGGAGTTTATTATTACAGAAAAATATGGAAACTCAATATCGTTTCAGAGGAATTCAAGATAACCTTTATTGTTAATTTGTGTAAATAGAAGGGTATTGGGGGAAAATGATCATGCATGGAGTTGGGCATACACTTTGAACGACGAAAAAAAAAACTTTAAGAACAAAATTTTCGACTGTAAAATCTATAAAACAGAAATGGAAACGACGTCGTTTATGGAAGATTTTCATAAATATTTCTCATATCGATTTCTTCACAGTACATGCGATTACATCCGAAGTTTATCCTCCAAAATGACCCAACAGTATGTCCTGTTCAGATTTTCAAATAAATTTTCTATGGGATCCGAATAGATCATTACCACTTTTGTTTCTCTTTCAAAATCTTAGTCCATTAATAGGCGAACCGTTTACCAATTTATCACTCGTATTGGAGTTTGGTTTCTCTTCAAGAGAATTATCGTCACTCTGGACACGTCAGTAGTAATTGCAATACTCTCCAGAAAATTACCCTCTTTTAATTAGCTTAGCAGTACTGCGTGTGTATTTATGGGCATTATGATAAATGAGATTTTAATATTCTTCGGAAACGAGGTGGTTGCGAAAAAAAACAACATAGCTTCATTTGAATGAAACAAGCAACTCTATCGCGATTAATGCTATGTCTTAAAACGTCGACCTAAGCCCACCAAATAAAGAGAACTGATGTAATTTATTTCGATTTTTGTGAAAGTATTTGATTTAATTTACTACGAAAACAAATATTTGTCATATTAAGTATTTCCTGTAAAACGAGCTAATTGGATTCAATCATGATATATGCCATAACGCTTTGTGATTTGATTCAAGACTAGTTAAAGGTAGTGGTTTCCTTCAATACTACACTCTATACATACACACATACATACATACATACATACATACATACATACATACATACATACATACATACATACATGTGTGTACACACACGTATACATATATATACACATATATACTTGCACATGCCCCCCTTCCAACTCTCCCCAAAACAACCTGACCGACTTCTAGTCTATTTCCTGTTCTCCATGTGGTCAATTTACTGTTCGCCATACAGTATTTTTCAACTAACTCTTACTCCTATACCAACATCAAACCACGAAACCGCATGACCTTCTTCGACCAATCGTAGCCCATGGTAATAACACTCAACTTCTGTCATCCAAATTCAAAATGGCTGACGGCTAGCATCGCGCTTGAAATTCAAACTGTTTTGATGCATATATATATGTGTGTGTGTGTGTGTGTGTGTGTATGTATGTATGTATGTAAGTTCATCCCTTTAGGCTTTCAATTCATACACGGCAGTTCAATTTGATTCGTTCTCAGTCGAAAGACGCCTGTTGATATTTCTTGTTGTTTGTATTCATAATTGTGCACCATGTTCTCCGATATTTTGTTTGATTGTTTTTTGTCTTTGTTACCGTACACATTCGCTAGCTTTCTTACAAAGGGGTCTAATGCACTTAGCTTAGACTTTTGGGGGGGCAACCAGATCGAACCATCTCAGGTGTAACTGCCCGAAATCGTCGTGACTTCTGGAACTTGACTGAGGTGTTTACTATTATATTTTGGAAACGATGTGAAGGGGAAGTATTTGCAAATATAGAAACCAAAAGGAAGCTATGCCCTTGCTAATTATTTGAAACCAGACGTATCAAAATCTATTTAATTAATTATCAGGAATTTATATAAGCAGAAAAGAGTTAACAGGAACAGTTGGAACTCGTAAACAGGGAGTATAAATAAACTATAATCGGAAAAGTAACAGAAAGACACAGATTACATACAATCGTAAATTATAGGACTTGGACATGCTTGCTGTAACTGCAAGAGAGCAGATTATACAAGAAAACCTAAGTGAAGAAAATAAAACTAAAGTCAAACAAACCCATTGCAAAACAAAAGCAAAAAAAGAAAAACAGCAAAAAAAGACAAAAAAAACAAACAAACGAAAGCAGAAACAAATCTAATGAAAAGAAATAAAGAAACGGGTTTAGTAAAATACCCAGAGTTTTATGTTATTATCAGATAAACTGAGAGAAGGGACATGGGAAGGAAATCAATAATTCAAGTAGTGAAGAAAATTGACAAAAACTATAGAATTTAGATATGTATTTGCTCTAAACTGTAGACTGGCTTGTCCAAAATAGTAATGAAATTCCTCTCTGTGTGTTTAACTCTCGGCAATTCCAAGATTGCTGACTACTTTGGGTTACATAACTCATTTATTTGACCAAATGAATTACATCTTTTCAAATTATTAATTTTTTTTCTTATTGCTGTAATTTGAACTTAACAATCCTATGACAACGTATAGTATTGGAGTTACAGGTTTAGAGTTTAAATGTATTTAAGAGAAGCGATAAAAATTACTCGAAACACTCCATTCATATAACGAAGAAATCTGCTATAAGAATAGATTGTCTCTTCAGCTCAGTGATAGCAGATGATAAGAAAAAATGTTTTAAATTATTTGTTGGATTCATATTGGAATACGCAACACAAATTTAGTTTGCTCATTTTAAGAAAAATATCCACTTCATCAAATTTATCCAAAGACAATTTACTTGTAGAATACCTGAAAGAAAATACAGCTATTCTTTGATCATTTGACTTAATTGAATCATTTAATCATAGTCTACGGAATCGCATATGGAAATATCGATCTGAAGACTGATGATCTGTTTTTTTCAATTTCCGTAAAATAAAAACACGATTTAATGAACTGGAAATAGGTTGTAGCATATAACCTTTTAGACATTCGAACAGTATTTTTCTATTCGACCAATTAAAATTTGGAATGTTTCAGGATTCACTGTTTTTAAATCGGGTCTGAACAAAAACTGAATATGATGACAGAACTGATTTTGATGATGATGATGATGACGATTGTAATGATAATAATAATAATAATAGTTTCAACTTTTGGCAGAGGGTCAGAAATTTTAGGGACGGGTTAAGTCGTTTATATCAACCTCAGTGTTACACTGGTACTTATTTTATTGACCTTGAAGGGATGCAAAGCAGAATCGAGTCCTAACCACTTCGCCTGGCCTGCTAAACATACCGCCGCCACGCTGCCTTATTATTATTATTATTATTATTATTATTATTATTATTATTATTATTATTATTATAATGATAATGATAATGATGATAATGATAATAATAATAATAACAATAATAATAATAATAACTATAATAACAATAATAACAA
>NC_042998.1:36542805-36552805 GCF_006345805.1 Octopus sinensis
GAAAATAACATGTCGCTCAATGGTGAGAAGTTCTGTGCTGTCCACATGAGTAATAATACAACATTCCTATTACTAAGATAATACTAATACTAATACTTCGTTACTGGGTCGTAAACGGAATAGCACCGGCGGTCAAGCGGTAGTAGAGGACATACACATACGCACACACACACACGCACACACGCACACACACAGACACACACACACACACACACACACACCACACACACACACTCTCTCTCTCTCTCTCTCTCTCACAAACACACACACACACACACACACAAACATACATATATGTTTGTTTTATGTTCAGCTGTAATAAAAGGCGGCAAGCTGGCAGAAATGTTAGCGCGTCGGCCGAAATTGCGTAACCGTATTTCATCTGCCGTTACGTTCTGGGTTCAAATTCCGCCGAGGTCGACTTTGCTTTTCATCATTTCGGGGTCGATAAATTAGGTACCAGTTACACACTAGGGTCGATGTTATCGACTTAATCTGTTTGTCTGTCTTTGTTTGTCTCCTCTATGTTTAGCCCCTTGTGGGTAGTAAAGAAATATATGTGCAGCTGTAATAAAGACAATTTTGCATTAATCTGAAGGAAGACGTCATACTTTTCTGGAGTGCGACATAATTACTTTTTTTAACAAGAATAGAATTGGCAGTGACTTCGAAGCTTCGCGCAGTCAAGCTATTATACGATGACAGCATGAAGTTTAAAAATACTAAAGCTGTTCAACTTTAAATTGATCGATTAATATTTAAGGAAATAAAGTTAAATTCGGAAAATTATAACTGATGTTTTTTTTTGTTTTTTTGTGAATTGTGTGTAAAAGTTGGCGAAATTTATCAGAAAAGTTCTCATTAATTGAATTTAATACGAATCAATTGTTTCTGGAATTTTTCTTCCTTGCAATCAGTTTGTACGGTTGTAGTCGTTAGTGCAGATACATACAATTAACCGATGCAGTGCAGCTCGTGTATTCAGATTATTGCTGTTCTATTTGATAATGGATACCAATTACAAACGAGTAGGTTAAAAAATATCGAGGAACCTGAATTGCGAATAATTATTGAAACTCGTCCTCCTCTATATTTTTATCTCAGTTGTTTGTAATTGTGTAGTAAAATTCTTTATAAAACAGATCATCGTTGTAAATTAAATACGCAAACAATTACTTTTGAATCGAGGGAAAGGAGACTATTTTATTGTTAGCATTATTCGCTACTTTTTGCTGATTGGGTTCCATGTCTTGACTCGATCTGAATAACGTGGGCGTACAGTTTAACATCTTAATATATACTCTCTTTTACTCGTTTACTCTTTTACTCTTGTACTTGTTTCAGTCATTTGACTGCGGCCATGCTGGAGCACCGCCTTTAGTCGATCAAATTGACCCCGGGACTTATTCTTTGTAAGCCCAGTACTTATTCTATCGGTCTCTTTTACCGAACCGCTAAGTGACGGGGACGTAAACACACCAGCATCGGTTGTCAAGCAATGTTAGGGGGACAAACAAAGACACACAAACATATACACACACACACATATATAAATATGTAAATATATACGACAGGCTTCTTTCAGTTTCCGAATACCAAATCCACTCACAAGGCATTGGTCGGCCCGGGGCTATAGCAGAAAACACTTGCCCAAGATGCCACGCAGTGGGACTGAACCCGCAACCATGTGGTTGGTTAGCAAGCTACTTACCACACAGCCACTCCTGCGCCTATATATACAATCTATTCTATGAGCATTCTTTTCTACTCGAGTCACAAGGCCGGAAATTTTGGGGGAGGGCGCCAGTCGATTAGACCGACCTCATTATGTAACTGGTACTTAATTTATCGACCCAGAGAGGATTAAAGGCAAAGTCGACATCGGCGGAATTTGAATATATACCATTCTATAAATATTAAAAATGGTTGTGTGGTAAGTAGCTTGCTTACCAACCACATGGTTCCGGATTCAGTCTCACTGCGTGGCACCTTGGGCTAGTGTCTTCTACTATAGCCTTGGGCCGACCAAATCTTGTGAGTGGATTTGGTAGACGGAAACTGAAAGAAGCCCGTCGTATATATATATATATGTATATATATGTGTGTGTGTATATGCTTGTGTGTCTGTGTTTGTCCTCCCTCCATCGCTTGACAACCGATGCTGGTGTGTTTACTTCCCCTCAACTTAGCGGTTCGGCAAAAGAGACCGATAGAATAAGTACTAGGCTTCCAAAGAATAAGTCCTGGGGTCGATTTGCTCGACTAAAGGCGGTGCTCCGGCATGGCCACAGTCACATGACTGAAACAAATAGAAGAATAAAGAGTAAAAGTGTAAAGGAGTTATTATCGCAGTTTAGATTGTTAGAATAATTTTGTGGGCAACGAGTGGTGATAATCATGAAAACCCAAAATGCCTTTTAAAAAATAAAAACGAACTGTATCAGAAACAATAGAATCGCGAACAAAGTGAGCAATCCATGCTCAACCCTTCGCCAGAGGAACACAAATTTGATTAGCTTTATCAGAAGATATAGAGCATTGTCATGTTATTACCGTTCATATTCCATTCAGCTATAGCGTTATGCATTGCGCAACAATCAATTATGCGTTTCGCCGGACTTTAACAACGAACTTAAGTACTCTTAATGCCAAGGCGTTTAGATTTATACGCCGACAGATGTTTCCCATATGTATATATTCCGCTTAGGTATTGGGGTGCCCAAGTATTTCATTGGTTTACGAAAACATACACGCCGCATGACTGTAAATCAGAAAGGTAGGGTTCATGAAATTGCACATATTCTGAGAGCCTGTAGCACCCAAGAATAAGGAAAAACAACCTAATTTATCAAACCTGTCTCATTTACTGATCAGTGTGTATATATATACCATAAATCTTTGAGATAATGGAGTCACAAGCCGGGAACCTCAAACAATCTTGATATTTTTCCCAGTATAACGATTATTAAAAATACTTACACACATATACTTGTCTCTCTCTCTCTCTCTCCTCTCTCTCTCCTCTCTCTCTCTCTCTCTCTCTCTCTTCTTATCTATCTATCTATCTATATATATATATATATATATTATATATATATATATATAATATATATATATATATATATTATATATATATATATATATATATATATATATATAATATAACGGGAAGGTTTACGAAAATAAACAAAAGACGAAGGCAGGTGGAGTACAAACAAACAAATGTATTAGTATGGCGCTCAGGAATAGAAATAGAACAAGTCTTTTACGTTTCCAGCCTACGCTCTTCGACAGAAAGATACACAGAAAAGAAACAAGGAGAAAAAAATGCGTGTAGGAGCTAACGGTCCATATATACATATCTATCTATCTATCTTCTATCTATCTATCTATCTATCTATCTATCTATCTATCTATCTATCTATCTATCTATCTATCTATCTCTCTCTCTCTCTCTCCTCTCTCTCTCTCTCTATATATATATATATATATATACATGTGGCTGTGTGGTAAGTAGCTTGTTTACCAACCACATGGTTCCGGGTTCAGTCCCACTGCGTGGCATCTTGGGCAAGTTTCTTCTACTATAGCTCCGGGCCGACCAATGCCTTGTGAGTGGATTTGGTAGACGGAAACTGAAAGAAGCCTGTCGTATATATGTATATATATATATGTATTTGTGTGTCTGTGTTTGTCCCCCTAGCATTGCTTGACAACCGATGCTGGTGTCTTTAGGTCCCCGTCACTTAGCGGTTCGGCAAAAGAGACCGATAGAATAAGTACTGGGCTTACAAAGAATAAGTCCTGGGGTCGATTTGCTCGACTAAAGGCGGTGCTCCAGCATGGCCGCAGTCAAATGACTGAAACAAGTAAAAGAGTAAAAGAGAATATATGTATATATATAAATTATATATATATTTTATTTTTTCCCACAAAGACGAATGCGACGTGGGCTGAATGATATGGGTGGTGGAGATGCTCCACTTCCTGCGCATGCGTGAAAATTTTCGCGCGATTGTAATAATAATAATAATAATAATAATAATAATAATAATAATAATAATTGATGAAAGAAAAGAAAGATGAATTTAGCAGTAGCCTTTATTCAGTACGACGATCGTTTTCGACCCATCCTGAAACTGTCTGTTAGGGATAGGATATTGTGCATCTAATTGTGCAATATTCGACATATCAGGTACATACATAATAAAAGGGGATGTCCCGTTACAAATACAGAGTTGTCTCCGACCATGTTGTTCTTACCTGCTGCGTTTGGGTTATAATATAAATATGCCTTACCTAACATACTAATTGACATATACCCGTTGGTCCCATAAATTACACACAAACAGACAAACACAGACACACACACATATACATATATACATATACGCAGACGCACAGACACACACACTATATATATATATGACCGTGACCGACCAGACCATCAGATGTTGCTACACATCGCTGGTCACAATGCGCTTCGCATTGTTATAGCCCTCAAATGACGCCACCCGGCTGGCTAGGCGAGCAGGCCAACAGAAGAAAGAGTGAGAGAAAGTTGTGGCGAAAGAGTGCAGCAGGGACCGCCACCACCCCCTGCCGGAGCCTCGTGGAGCTTTGGGGTCTTTCACTCAATAAACACTCACAACGCCCGGTCTGGGAATCGAAACCGCGATCCTACGACCGCGAGTCCGCTGCCCTAACCACTGGGCCATATATATCTATATTTGTGTGTGCGTATCTGTGTTTGTCCTACCGCCATCGCTGGTTTGTTTATGTCCCCGTAAATTAACCGTTTAGCAAAGGACATCGATAGAATAAGTGCTAGGCTTACAAAGAACAAGTCCTGGGGGCGATTTCTTCGACTAACACCCTTAAAGGTGGTGCTCCAGCATGGCTGCAATCACACGACTGAAACAAGTAACAATATGTATATATGTATACACACACACACACACACACACACACACACATATATAAGTCTCACTGTTATACGGCACCAACGTGTAAGTATAAAAACTTGACCGCCGAACTAGTATGGTACAACTTGGTTTCAAGCAGTGCAACCGTAGGTGAGTGAATAAAAAAATGGGAAACAGAAACACACCGTAGAGCATCTAGTCTGGCTCTTTAAGTGTCCCACCAACTGGACACTCTGGTCGATACATGTATATTGATCTGCAAGAATGAAAAGAAAATTTCATCTCTGAGGGATTGCACATCCCTGCACAGAGCGTCGGAATATACCACGTCGCATTCTATCTAAAACTCTGGTTGTTCTCTACCATCCTCCTTCTCTTCCTTCCTGAGCGTCCAATAATACTATATTTGTTCCACGTCCTCGCGTTGTTGTGTTTTCTCTTGGTGTTTTCATGTTTGGATTAACTATACATATATATATATATATATATATGCGTGTGTGTGTGTGTGTGTATGTGTATGTGTGTGTGTGTGTATACATATATATACATACATACATATATACATACATGCGTGCATATATATATATATATACATGCATACATATATATATATATGTGTGTGTGTGTGTGTTTATGTAAGCATATGTATGATCCTTAAATTTAACTTCTTTTCCATTAAGTTAGATGTCAGGCCAAACACCCTTTTCATTATGTTTTGGGTTGAAATCTTCTTCGCTGCTAAATTTCAAATAAACCCGCGAAGTTTCACAATGGACAAATTTACTTGTATTCTGAGGAGCACATTAAATTCCCATTACCTAGACATTTGTCCACATCTCTCCGCGCGTATAATATTTGCCTAAAAGACGAATGAACTCTAACCGTAATTTCGCTCTCGATGCAACGAATTCAGTTACTGAGACTGATAAATATACAGGACGAGAATCAATTGCATTTAACCGTTTGTCAAAAAAGGAGGGTGAAAATAAATGGAATTTAGACTCATAAGCTATATTATAGTAAGAACCCGGATTTTGTCACATGAAATAACTGGGATGTGCTCGTGAATTTAAAAGAGGCGTGCGTACTCCTACGTGATTTTGCAGTACGAAAAAGCGTCTCGACTTGATGCTCTGATGTGGCAGTGGTTTGAATACTTATATGAAAAGATGAACCTAAAATATAAATCACAATCGGAATTGCCCGAGACAAATCGATTTCCTGTACGGATATCTGAATCATGCAGATTCGTTGATTTGACGCTTCATTCACAATATGTTAGTGGACAATTAAACTTAAGAAGGAAGTCGAATTAGTAAATGCAAACCAAGACCACGTGGCATGTAAGTGGCACCCTATAGAACTCCCAACAAAGAAAATACTTGTACTCATAGATGCGCACCCAGCAGTAATAAGTGTCCTCGTCCTAGATCTCAGCATAACAATTGCCAGTCTCTCGGCGAACCCAGAAACATCAACAGAGCAGTACATTATGTTAACAAGATGCTATCGAGATGTCGTTTTCCTGATCAATTAATTTGTATAGAGAATTCCCCATCGCACCCTCAAACCGCGAAAGGAATTAGTAAGAGAATGATAATCTGGCTTAATTCTCTCCTCAATCTAGATGCTTCCACCTTTTTATCTGAAATAAATAACGTTGACAGTATTTCCCAAGACATCACATATATATCACAAGTCCGTTTATTCACGATGTGGCTACCTATATACAGTGAGATAATATATCTTCGAAAATTGTTACCTACAATACAAGTAACAACCTACAGAGTCTCTGTCTGCCAAAATCCTAGGCACTGTCGATTGTGACTTGAACGCTGTTGACTATAATGTTTCTCTCACAGCATCCTATAGCATCACTAGACAATATACAGGCATAGCACCCAACGTTTTCGAGGTAAAATGTATTCAACACATACACACATTTCAAATGTAGGGACTGTGAAAGTTCCACGTCTCTGTCTGGCTTTATTACATTGGTCAACAACTTCTGAAAAGTTATGTGCTTCTTAAATGAGATTAGTTAATTCTTGCGTATTTTCATGTCCTGAATCCAAGTATCACCTTGGAAAATGCTTATTAGCTATAGGCTCAAAGATACACGATATGTAATAATTAATTAATTTATTATAACGTACAGTATGTGTCATTATGTTTCAAGCTCTAGTCCCTGTCTACTCTCTGCCTTTTTGCTTGACGTTTATACAGGGCTGAAGAATAATCCCTTGCCATTGTCCAGCAAGTATCGTTTCTCTCCATTTACCGCTTGTACATGGTTGAAATACTTTGGTGAAACCCTTGACAATGTTCATCACTAAGTGCCCCACAGTTCACCGGAAAAAAGTCTAAATGTGACTCCAAACGTGACATGTTACATCCCATGTTCTAACCCTTGATGAGGTTTCTCATCAATTGTTTAGGGAGCTCCTGAATCCTAGTTCCAATGAAGATTCCCTTTTTTTTTATCATAGCTTCATTCAGCAGGGGAATTCCGATGTTAAATATTTGAATCCTGACTGGATTTGTCCATAGCTTTTACAAATTTTTTCATGACCTCCGAGAGGAAACACCCAGCATCAAGTGGACTATTGCTGACAGAGCGCCATCATACTTAGCCACCGCCTCCAATTGCCAGCTTTGCTCCCCGAAAAACTGCATAACCTCCAACAACAATCAGCATCCATCAACAACAAGTACGATTTATCTGATGGCTGTCACCAGAGATATGCCCATCTGGCAAATTTCAAGACTCTAACCGCCGACAACCCGGATATACCAACTTAGCACAAGCTGCTACGCTGCCCCACCTGCACCAAGGTGACCGTCACCAACCAGCCCCATGAGTAGGACCATCAATGACCAATTCCCAATACTTACCAATCCCCAACGCTTGCTATAAACATGTACACTCATGCATGCATGCGCACTAGAGTACTCATGCACACGCGCATGCGTGTGTGCCCATACATTAATATGTATGTGTACATGCATGCACGCATATATAGATATGTGTACATAAAAGAATATGCATGTGTGTGTATGCGCGCGCATATTTGTTTATATGTGTGTATATGTTAGCGTGTGTGTGTTTCTTTATTAACCACAAGGGGCTAAACATGGAAGAGACAAACAAGAACAGACAAACGGATGTTAGCGTGTGTGTGCACGCACTTGTACAGATGCACAAGCTTTATCACTACAGACATGCACGCAAAACAATATGAGTGCATCCATACACATATACAACTATAAACTTGCGCATACCGCTCCTCCTTCTTTCCCTCCAGCAACGCGGCCGATTTCCTGTCCACCACGCGATCGATTTCCTGTTCACCATGCACTATTTTCCAAGTAACTGTTGCCGTTGATATACCAACACCAAACCACGACACCGCGTGACCTACCACGACCAGTCGCAGCCCACCTTACTGTAATAACAATCAACTTCTCGCATTCAAATTCAAAATGGCTGAAGATTAGCATCACGTTTGGAACTCGGAGTACCAATGAATCTGAATAAAATTGTTTTGATCTATACATGTAACTTCCAATAAATTTCGTGAGTGCCGTTGTTTCGGCTGTCCACTCACTTGAATAAATAAATATATATATACATACGTACTTGCAGTTGTAGGATCGCGGTTGCGATTCCCAGACCGGGCGTGTTTATTGAGCGAAAACACCTAAAGCTCCACGAGGCTCCGGCAGCGGGTGGTGGCGATCCCTGCTGTACTCTTTCGCCACAACTTTCTCTCACTCTTTCTTCTGTTGGCCTGCTCGCTTAGCTAGCGGGGTGGCGTCATTTGAAGGCTAAGACAATGCGAAGCGCATTGTGACCAGCGATGTGTAGCAACATCTGATAGCCTAGTCGGTCACGGTGACAAAAAATAAGATCCCTTGTTCATTAGCTTATTGTTCATTAGTAATCAATGGCGCATGACTTACAGGCCACAAATATGATCCGATGTATTTTAGCTATGACCATTCTATACCATTCCGTTTATAACATATCAGTGAGAAATCATTCCCTTTTTTAAATACTATGAAGATATGACGTTAATTGTAAATAGTGTTCTTTAATATTACTTAATACTTGTGATACGCGTACGTGTTACTTTGTCGGCCTGCTGCGTTGAATTCTATTCAGTCTGCTTCTCTTCTTTGTCTTTCAAACTTCATCATCTCATTCATTTGATGAAAGTAAATTTTCATGGATGAATATTTTCGATTACGTTAGTAATATGGAAAATATTTCAGAGTTTGAATATAAAAACATAATGGAATTTTTTATCTGAAATAACTTAACCGATTTGCCGTTTAAGTAACTCATAAATTTTTTTTTTTTTTCTTGTGGCTTTAAGCAAAACGTTATTAAATGAGTAAAGCTTACGAAATTCAAATAGCCAATTGAAATGATGATAAAATTGAAATAACAGAATCAGTAAACCAACAAAGTATTTTATTAAGAAAATATTGAAAATGAATTAAATTTATTCTACGTGGCTATGGAGGATGAAATCAAATATAAGTCTTTCAGCAAAATTTCAGAATTCCTGTGTGACCTTTATATTTGTAAATTGAAAAGTGACCTGACGATCTTTAGAACAAAAGAAGTGTCTTCATTAAAATATAGATTATTTCAAGCACAACACAACGGTATGAAATGGTCAATTATGAGCTAAGCGTTCCCAATTGGCAGAAATTGATTTTAAAACTTATTTGATAGATGCATAGAAGGGGCATCACGTGACATAAGGAAAAATATACTTTAGAAGTTCATAAACATGTATACTCTTTTTTCTTTTACTCTTTTACTTGTTGCAGTCATTTGACTGCGGTCATGCTGGAGCACCGCCTTTTAGTCGAGCAAATCGACCCCGGGACTTATTCTTTGTAAGCCCAGTACTTATTCTATCGGTCTCTTTGGCCGAACCGCTAAGTGACGGGGACGTAAACACACCAGCATCGGTTGTCAAGCAAACACACATACATACATATATATATACGACAAACACACATACATATATATATATACGACAGGCTTCTTTCAGTTTCCG
>NC_042998.1:36557805-36572805 GCF_006345805.1 Octopus sinensis
ATTTCCTTCCATTGTATTACAAAGCAAATAACGAAAACGTGCTGCTAATGAGGGGCCATTTGCTTAGAACGTAGCGAAGAATTAAGAAATGAAAATCATTTTTGGAAAAGAACGTGTGCGCATCGTTGTGTTTGCTCTTCTTCCTCTGCTTAAAAACATGTGTTTGGTTTGTTTATGTTCGCTGACTTAGCGGTCCCGCAAAAGACACCGATGATATAAAAATGAGACTTTAAAGAGTAAGTACTGGGTTTGATCAGTTGGACTGAAACCCTTCGAGGTGCGTCTCCAGGGGATGGTCAACATGAAAAAAGTAAAAGATGAAAGATAAAACGTTATAGTGTTAAAACCGCAATCAGACGGAAATCGTCTAAACAACAGCAAAAGTTCACCCGTATAATGCTTTACAAGCAAAAACAGAATGAAATAAAGTAAAAAAAAAAGAATAAAAGGACCTTAATTGAAATAGAAATAAAAGATATATTTGGAAATTAAATTGGAGAAATGAGCTGTTATGATAACTAGAGGAAGTATCTCTTGAAATTTATTTCGAATATACAGTAATCTCTCGCCATATCGTAGGTCACCTATCGCGGTTCACCTATCACGGTTTATTATTTAAGCTTACGTCGATTCCTCCGTTGTGTCGTTTTGCATTTACAATAAAATAGATATATAGAAATTATAAAAATAAGAGCACTCAGAGAGAGCAAACCTTCGCCAAGTCGACATGAACGTCCTCTCAATGATTGGTCAGAGATGATTTTTAAAATGAGAATATCTGAAATAAACTCGATTGCTCTCACAAACGAGAATTCTAAAAATGAACCCAACCGCTCTCAAATATTAAGTAAAATAAACGGATAAATAATCCAGAATCCTTGTCTGTCCGTGCCAGTCACGAGGCCAAACGTCCCTGACAGTTTCATCCGCTAAGGCAGAGGTAATAAAAAGATATACAGTACAATACTGTTTCTACTTCGAGGATTTTCACCTATCGCAGGAGGTTTAGAACATAAGACTTGCAGTAGTCGAGGTTTCCTGTTTTAATTATAAACAGAGCATTTTAGCATTGAGTTCGATGAGAATCTAAAGACAAGTTTCGAACTTAACATAATGGTTTATGAATCCAGTGATGAGGAATACAAACTTGAAATTGTTATTCTATACTTATATAAACATTGATTTCTGTAAGTCTCAATTTCCTTAATTTACTGTTGATTCTGGTTATTAAAACTCCCGTTTATTGACCCTTCGAAGCAACCGAAGCAGTTTGCTTCCTCCTGACCCCACTATTCCGACACTCCTTCAGTTTTAGGTCCTCTTAGGTGACAAACTTCTGATCTAAAATCAGGCATGCTTATACTTTAATAAATATTTCACTACAACAAACAGATTCGTGATCGACAATGCTATAAGATATTCACCTGGCTGTTTCTCTGTAGAGGGAGGCTTACATGTGCAATTTCATTTCAATTGTTGCTATATATCTTCGCATAACAATTTATATATATATATATAACAATTGCATCGTAGAAGGTGTTTATAAGCCATTTAAGAAACACTCAAAAACTGTTAGATTCACTTCAACATTTAAATTTAATTTGTCAAAATATTTTCGTCACTTTGAGACCGCCACCTGTTCACTGACAAAATTCCGAGCTGCATTACGTGTGTTTCTTAAATGGCTTATAAATACCTTCCACGCTGCTATTTTTTCGTTCCAGCACACGATCTCTGTGATGTGTATATATGAGCGTATGATAGATAGATAGATAGATAGATAGGTGTGTATACGTGCGTGTGAACGTACGATGTATATATATATATATATATATATATATATATATATATATAAAGTTAATCTAAACATGAAAACACAAAGAGAAAACACAACAACGCGAGGACGTGGAACAAATATAGTATTATTGGACGCTCAGGAAAGGAAAGAAGGAGGGTTTAACGTTTCGAGCGGAGCTTTTCGTAGGAAACATAGGAGAAGGAAAGATCCAGAGAAGGGAAGACAGAGGGAAAAAAATCGCCAACGGTACACACGCAGGCTTATAAATACCTTCCACGCTGGTATTGTTTTAGTTCCAGCACACGATCTCAGATCAGGTCACTTGCTATGCAAATACATCTCCGTAATATATATATATATATATATATATATATATATATATATAAGTATATTAGGGAGATGTACTTGCATATCGTGTGCTGGAACCTTCTTTCCTGAGCGTCCAATAATACTATATTTGTTCCACGTCCTCGCGTTGTTGTGTTTTCTCTTTGTGTTTTCATGTTTGGATTAACTTTATATATATATATATATATATATATATATATCGTACGTTCACACGCAAACATACACACCTATCTATCTATTATCTATCTATCTATCTATCTATCTATCTATCTATCTATCTATCTATCTATCTATCTATCATACGCTCATATATACCCATCACAGACACCCACACTTACGTGAGTACATCCACACATTTCTTACCTTTGCAGGTAACATGTAAATGCATGGTTGTCCTATTTTGTATTGATTGCTATATATTATTATTGATACAAGCGGCCACCGCACATGAAACGTGAGGATATATTTACGTTACTGAGGGCTGCTGCATTTGATTGTAGATTATGTTATTATTCGTTCGTTCATTATGCTTGTATGCAACTGTTCGAAAAGCCATTACACTCGGCGAATACCGTCAGGCAACGTTCCGTTGGTTATATTCATTAGTGGAGGCCGTCAATACGCTGTCTACTTCTCTGAATGCTTGCTAGCGACAGTGTTCGCCTGGGTGTGTAATTAACTCTCATTTACACGAACATTCACTTGTCACTAGCGGTGAAGAGAAAAATACCTTAATGAAATAACTCAATGGTCTTGTCATTGTATAAATAGTACAATTGCACAGGTGTGTGCCTGCAAGCTATTCTCGAAAATGAGGTTGTTTTATCTCATATACTATCCCCGGGGATATTGCTATGCTATAACACATATAAATATAATCATTATCATTATTATTAATATTATTATCGTTGTTATTATTATTATTATTATTATTATTATATTATTATTATTATTATTACTTCCATGCTAACTCTATTACATTTTTAGAAACAATTTTGGTTTGAACTAATTTTGAATAGATCTTTTCCTTGTTTTCAACCATTTTTCTTTCTAATTTTCTTAGCATAATCTCTTGTAATCTCCAGCCAAGCTGATAATTCACAGCTCTGCACAAAGGAAATGGACAAAACCTACATGCTAATGCACAAATTGAAATAATACTGTAGCAGTAGGCTTGCGTTCGAATCCAATTCCTGTTGATAGAATATTCTCTTACTGTGCTTCCATTAAATAAATATTATTGTACAAGATTTCGAGATGGCTATTCTTGATTCTAGGAAATAAAATTTTAAAGTATATTAAATTAGGAATTAATTCAGCCCTTGTAATGTGTCGCACATAATCAGTCACGCATGCATTGTGTATATGGTTATGCAGCAGGATTACATCCGGAGAAAGTTCCTTATGTGATACCGTGTGTTAAAGAAAACTAAGTGTCCAACACCAGGCGAACCAACTCGCACTGAAAATATCGAGAATGGTAGATATCGATCTTTCGCCATTATTGTACCCATGACAATGGCGAAATATCGATATCTACCAATCTGGGTCTCCAATGGTTTGTCTCGTCTGCTCTGAGACATTAGTTGTTCTTTAACACTCGGCGTCGTGCAAGCATTCTCCTGACGCTGTTCTGCGGCAAATTGTTCTTTTAAGTAAAACTCATACACAATTCATGTGCAACAGACAATGTTGACGTTAAACTATACATAACTAGATCGATTACATCTTCCATAAATGTCCATTTCCCCAAATTTATTCAAGTTAAATGTTGGTAATTAAAGAAACAATATCATAACATTCAAAGTTGGACCAAGAATATTTAATTCAAAGAGAATCTTGGGTCTAAAATTTTCATCCTTAATATGGAAACCTGAAAGCTTGCTATACTTCACTGTAATTCTCCTTAGCGATTCACTAAACATCATTTCTATTAGAACTGTCTAGATTATGCCTCGCCAGGAACATATATTACTTGGAAAACTATCCGAAATTGCTCCCGTAATTTATGAAATAAAATTACATTAGTCACCGGGATCTGTGTGGAGGCACATGGCCTAGTGGTTAGAGCAGCGGACTCGCGGTCGAGAGATCGCGGGTTCGAATCTCAGACCGGGCGGTATGTGTGTTTATGAGTGAAAACACCAAAGCTCCACGCGGCTCCGGCAGATGGAATGGCGAACTTCTGCTGATTCTTTCGCCACAACTTTGTATCACTCTTTCCTCCTACATCTCGCAGCTCACCTATACGCCAAGGAAACTGCGAAACCGGCTCTTATGAGCCAGGCGTGGATCGAGAAGGAACAAGCTGGCATCTGCTCACAGAACAACTATTTTTTTTAAGTAACGTAATGGTAATCAACGCATTAAATAAGCTACGTTAAAGGAATTATAGTTTTCTATGTAGATTGATAGTTTCGTCTCTTAATATAACGGCTCGCGTGAGGCCTGTGGCTTCAAATATATGCATTCCATGACTCCAGTCAGGATTCCTCCAGAAAAACAAGTCACAGAGAAGTCTTTAGGCATGCACCCCACATTTCACTGTGTTTTTTATTTTTGGTGGGGGGGGGGGTCTTATATAAGTAAAATATTCCCAAGTTTAATAGACACATGCTTCCTACAAAAATAACAAATATAGAAAAATGTTTAATATACATAAAGACATAGCCGAAATGAAATAAATTAAATAAAGCATCTTAAAACAATATATCAGATTGACCGATCGATTTTCCGCTTGGAGATGTTACAATTTCAGTGTTCATTCCAGCCATATCCGCACACAGCTGTTTGAAAAATTTCGTTTCCTCATCAGTTAAAAGCGTTTCAGGGAATTACGTGCATAGTGCACCAATTGATCAAAAACACGCAAACAGTTACAATAGAAAAATATTTAAAATCATACAAATTTTTTTTTTTTTTTTTGTGAAACGATAATTCAAAGTAGAGTAAAATGTATGAAAAATACAATGAAGAGTTTATAAAAATAGATTATCTGAAATGGTTGCTAAATTTCTTGGATCGCAGACGAAAATACGCGTTCAACGCCATTAAAAGACTGAACTAAACAAAACCATATTAATATATATTTGTTTGAATATATATACATATATACACATACACGCATATCTACATACATACACACACAGACACACACACACACACATATATATATATATATATATATATATATAGAGAGAGAGAGAGAGAGAGAGAGAGACATATAAGCATATATATATATATATATATATATATATATATAACATAATCAAATAGGGTAATAAAATAAATTATTATTACCAGTGGCCTAGCACAAAAGACGAGTTAGTCGTTAGACTATATATTTTTCGTATAGAAATATAATAAAAGGCTTCCAAATAAGGAAGCGTAGTGCTAGAAACACAAAAAGGGATAAATTCATGAAAGGAATGAAAATTAAAAACATTTACCATCTCAGCTGTATCCCGGACCGCACGGTTTCTACCTATCTTTAGCAAACACACACAATATATTTGCCAGGCCAGGTTCTTCAGTGGGAAGCCTTCGTAATCGTAGACGCACAGACAGACAAAGGGATTAATTCGATTACATCGACCCCAGTACAAAACTGGCACTTCATTTATTGACCCCGAAAGCCTGAAAGGCAAAGTCGACCTCGGCGGAATTTGAACTCAGAACGTAACGGCAGACGAAATACCGCTAAGCATTTCGCCCGGCACGCTAGCGTTTTTGCCAGCTCGCCGCCATATGCATGGGTATATATCCCGCGAACAGCTAAATATGCTGTCAAAGAGGAAAAAAAATATACTTGTCACTAAATTTCCTGAAGGTGGCAGAAGATGCCGATTGTGACATACTAATTTGGAAGATACCCACGTGATCAGTAGTTGGTAGAAAATGCACCAAGCATATTACCTTCCCATTAGACACGACATTGTCGTTGAAATCACCTAAATTGCAATAAGCTGGAAGGAGAGTCCCGATGGCTGTATCAGATGCCCTTAAGAATCAGAGTATATTTAAAATATTAGAAATAAAGAATACTGGTAAAAATATTCCAAGAAAAGCATTAACTCAATGTAAGCAGATCATGCCAGATGTTGTTCTTTGTAAAAAGTAGTAAGTGTCATGCCATGTTGCAGAAATCAGTTTTCAAACAGATTCGAATATTTCATCAAAGAGATTCAAATATCATGCATCAACCACTTGCTGAGCGAGAGAAAATCATCTTTCCACTCCTTCATATTATTCTAGGATTAATGAAGCAATTTGTCAAATTTCTTAATGTGGAGGGTAACTGTTTCAAATTCATATGTACAACATTTCCTGGCCTAAATTACGATAAAATAACGGTTGGTGTTTTTGATGGGACACAAATCAGAAAGTTAACTAAAATTAACTAAAAACAATCACAATACCGAAGTCAGCAAAAAGTGTGTTGACCAGTGTTATTGACATGTCTCCTATACAAAAATACCAGAAGCTGTTTTGAGTTAAACAAGAGTCGAATTATGCGCGCGGAGAAACAAAAACGAAATCCAAAAAGAAGAGCACAATTACAGAAACGTATGTGCATATGTCTGTAGATGACACATGATGCGTTCGATAATGGGAGAGTGTGTCTACCGTTTTACACATTTGCAAAACAATCTTTTTAGAGTTTTTCAAAGAAAGTTCATATTTTAAATTCGTATTTTTGTGAATTATTTACAAATTTGAATACATATTTAAGTGAACTATTCTTGTCTGATATGTGTATTGAAACAAGAAAACCATTCGACTGTTTAAAATTATATCGTTAAAATTATATCGTTAAAATTATATATTTAATTCGTAGCTACCTTATAAATTTGGCCGTTTAGGAACTTGGGCGTATTATTCAAGTGAAATATACCTGTCTGTTTAAAATGGTTGTGTTGACATAAAATTGCGCATTTATTTATTTATTTATAATTATTTATGCTAATAGAAACTGAAGTGATTACACTTCAGTTTTTATCGTTGTCCCATGTCACCAAATAAACTTATCTATCAAGCAGAAGTTTAACTCTCCAAACCTGGGAATTCTCTCTGCCGATCACTCGCTTGTTCATTACCGAGCCATAACTTAATTTTCAATGTGATCAATCTGGTTTTGTCCGACTAAGCTCGACCATGTGATATCAAAATATATCAAACATTTAAAAAAATTACTAATTTTTTTCCTGCAGGCTTAGAATGTTCTCTGGAAGAGATAATAGAACAAACTAACAAACATCCGCCATAACATTGCACAGAATCACCAGAATGCTGACACGTATATTCATAGCAATATCAACTGTAAAGCGAACAATATGGCAAGCATCTATAAGGAGACAAGAGACATCAGTTAAAGGCCAACAGGGCATTGCAATTAAGGAATGCAAAGATAATTTTAAATCTAACCCTCAATGCAGATTAATTAATCAGGCTGCATCTTATTTCGGATTAATCAGCGAGTAAATTTAAGCAACTTTAATAATGATATTAGGAAACCTACTCTGCTGCAGTCATGGAGGAATACGCTTTACTGCCATTACCTGACTTTATAATCTTGATTATAAGAAGCATATGATCAGCTGTCGAGTTTACACTGGACAACGTGGTATCGAATCTTAACAAATTGGTCGTTTTGATGACATTGTATTTTATGGATGAAGAATGAGCTGTAAAGAAGAAGTTTAAAATTGCCAATGTACAACGGGCGCCTCACTGGGGATGTATGTATATATATCATATTATTTGGGAGGAAAAATCAAAATCAAAGCAGAACGAGTATCCCAAGTCATTTAGTTAACTAAAAACATTATTCTCCTGCCTATATTCTTTTAGAATATATTCTTTTAGAGCTGAAAGAGAAGTAATTTCTACTCTTCTCCTCTGGAAGCCATCTACTCGCAATACCAGAAGGCGCACACTCTCCTACCCTGATGTAATCTCCAGGGATACAGGCATCCAGCAACAGGACCTCCGTAATGCTATGATGGACCGTGAAGTCTGGCGTAACATAGTAAATTCCATTGTCTCGACCACGGTCGAACAATGATGATGATGATTCTTTTAGCTAATTTTGCGCTTTATTATTCTATTTTACCACTTATTCTTCGATTTTATTCCTTATAAACTGTGAATTTTATTCCTTGTAAACTGTAAATTTTCCCTGTCTAAAATATTCATACCTTGTCTCTGACGACGGAATACCCAGTGCACGGACATGCTAAGCATGAAACAGCTTATCCTAGAAACAGCTGTAAGACACCAAATTCACCTTACACTAATTAAATTATTCTAAATGACTTGAGATACTCGTTCTGCCTTGGTTTTGATTTTTCCTCTAATGATAATATATACATGCTATAATGGAACCCATATACAGATCCCTAGATCCAACTTTAGCTGTGATCTTGGAACCTAACGCTCAACCAACTATAGCACTTACCCAGCGTGGTGCCTCTTCGTTTAGATCACATGTGAACTAAACCCGTATATATGTATATATATATATATATGTGTGTGTGTGTGTGTGTGTTGTGTGTGTGTGTGTGTGTGTATGTGAGTGTGTGTGTGTGTGGTGTGTGTGTGTGTGATTATATATTGTTAAAGAGGAGTTAAGAGTCCATACAAATAAAAAACTATGGCTAAAATTGTAAACGAATTTGGAAAAGGCAGAGAAATATAATTTTGAGAATGTTTAATCTTTTTGTTACAGTAAGTGCTTAAAAATATAACCGGTTTCGATGTATCCATTTTATCAAATATGAAAAAGAATCTGTTTTGAAAACAAATTAACGGTTTACAGTTTATAGCCATGTTTTAGTTGTGAGTGAAAGATTGTTTTAGAGTAAATCTCTTATATGTGTTTTTTGTCTATGTAGACTCAAGAATTCAAGTTTCCTGAATTCTATGTATGTATTTATGTGTGTGTGTGTGTATCCGCGTTTGCGCCACACCCCGCAAACGATGCTGGTGTATTTATGTCTGCAAAACAGATCGATATAATAGGTACTAGGCTTACAAAGAATAAGTCCTGGGGTCGATTTCTTCGACTAAAATCATTTAGGTGATGCTCCAGCATGGGCGCAGTCAAATGGCTGAAACAAGAGAAAGAATAAAAGAATAGTACTTTGATTTTGGATTTAATAAAATTCTTATCCATTTTCGCTTTTATCACTACAATTTGTTAAGTTTTTATTGTTTATTTATTTATTTATTAGGTCATAATTATGCTTTATCTGTAAGGATTAGAAACACTTAAACGATCTTAATATAAGTCTATCTAGGGAATTTTATGTTTTCAATGAAGACTGTATTTCGAACTTCGAATCATTTGATATAAAACATAGGTTACGTCTCGTCAGTGCTTGCAAAAGCATTGCAGCGAAACAGAAACATATTGTCGAAGTCTAACCAGAAATACAGCTTGCACTAACACGTCTCGATTATGATTTCCAAACAACTAAATAATAACAATTTATTACTTTAAATTTCAAACTAAGCTATTTAAATTATATTTTGTTGCATTTTATGACAAGGTGATTTCTCTGAGGTGCTGTTTCTAAATTTAATTCATGTGCATACAGACGCAAACATACTCAAATACAGACGCACCTTCACACATACGAATATGTGTATATATGCATATATATATATATATATATATATATATATATATATATTATATATATATATATATATTATATATATATATATGAGTGTGTGTGTGTGTGTGTAACTTATTGTTATATTGGGTATTTTTCATTGTGTTCATAAAATTAAAACAAAATTTACTGAGCAAAAGAAAATAGGAATTAACAGTAAACTAATATTACATACATAAACAAATTAACTCAAAATCAGCAATTTAGATTACAGGAATAGTGTACAAAAACTCTAAATACACTAAGCGATATCTAATATAAATTCTATTCCTTTCGCATTAATTATTAATCTATATTTAACGGAAGCCAGAATTTAATTCAAATAGCTGTCAGTTGAAGTTTGAAAGGAAATATAAAAGTAACGTCTTTAATCTCCCCATCAGTGATTGGGATATTAATATTTAATGAGACTATTATTAAATAGTGTTACATTACTTAACTGTCTAAATCGTAATTAAATTGTCGCTTTATAATTACTATTATTATTTTCCAAGTAGAGGTAATCGAAATGGTAGAGTCTTTGAAGCAATGCAATGCCATTTATAAAGCACTATAACTGCTGAAAGCCAGTCAGCTGTTTAGGTAGGGCAGTAGCGTTAGATAACTAGTGAGAAGTTATTAGATCGGCGCCTTAATATTCTAGGTTGTAATCATACTATCATTGATTTTTGCCTCTGTCGATCATCGGTCAACAAAACAAAACCAGTCATAAATCACTGATTACTAAGATTCGTTCAGAGTTGTCTGCACAAATACGAAATGAGTTGTCTTCTTAAAGATTAAAGGAAGCTCTCACGTTGTTCCACGCACATATACATACAGACACAGACGCAACTATGAACTAGCTTTTACAAAACACATGCGTATATGCGATCCGTAGATATATATACATACATTCATACATACAAACGTACATACACATTAATACATATTGAAACAAGTTCAGATATATCGTCGTAGCACTCGGTCAGTTACGACGACGTGGGTACCAGGTGATATGATCAACGGAACAGCCTGCGCATGAAATTAACGTGTAAGTGGCCGAGCACTCCACAGACGCGTGTACCCTTAACGTAGTTCTCGGGGAGATTCAGCGTGACACGGAGTATGACATGGCTGGCCCTTTGTAATACAGGTACAACAGAAATAGGAAGGAAGAGTGAGAGAAAGTTGTGGTGAAAGAGTACAGCAGGGTTCACCACCACTCCTGCCGGGGCCTCGTGGAGCTTTAGGTGTTTTTGCTCAATAAACACTCACAACGCCAGGTTTAGGAATCGAAACCGTGATCCTACGAACGCGAGTCCGCTGCCCAAACCACTTGGCAATTGATCCTCCTCATATATATATATATAAGTCTATTGCCGATCAAAATCGGCCTGACTGTAGATAATGTTGACATGCTTACATTTTTGAGAGATTGTCAGGATCTGGATTAGCTTTGGATTAAAAAACCACCCATATATCTAAAAATAAGGTATTATTAATATTTCGTAAATATAGACATTATTCTGTCGTACATGAATTATGCCAGTATGTTTTTTTCTATTGTCTAATGTTGCAAATAAGTTCCAGGTAGATTGCATACAATTGCTGTTTAATCCCAGATCATACCTATTCAAAAGAATTCCAGCTTTGACAAACCCACTTTCGTTTTCGGTTGGGATAGCTAAGACTGCATTATCCACTATATAGTCCCTTGTGAATTAAAGTAGAGTGTGATACGAAAGAAATTCGATTGATGTTACAAGCAAACCGTGCAGCAACGCCGAGGCTTTCCCATTGGATTTGTGCATTGTAAGAAACGGCTGCGATGGCAACGGACAAGCACGAACATCTCAAGGAATTTATCACGGCTCCGTATCTCTTCACAATGTCGAAAGCGTTAAATAACAATAAACCTATTTCTTTACTACCCACAAGGGACTAAACACAGAGCGGACAAACAAGGACAGACAAACGGATTAAGTCGATTACATCGACCCCGGTGCGTAACTGGTACTTAATTTATCGACACCGAAAGGATGAAAGGCAAAGTCGACCTCGGCGGAATTTAAACTCAGAGCGTAACGGCAAACGAAATACGGCTACGCATTTCGCCCGGCTTGCTAACGTTTCTGCCAGCTCGCCGCCTAAACAACGATAAACCTTCACTCGTAATATTATTCAAACTCCAATCCTCTCCATTGGAATATATAATAAACTTGATATTAATTCTCACATATATATATATATATATATATTATATATATATATATATATATATATATAATATATATATATATATATATATATATATTTATGTATATATGCACACATATATATGAGCCTACATGGCCTTTGTGCCTTGAAGTCTTGTACCATATTTTTTTTTTTTGAGGCTCAAGACTTTTCGTTCACCCCCGTATATATATATATTAGCACACACACACGCACGCACACACACACATACACACATGCACACACACATTTATATATTTATATATACATACATACATGCATATATACATACCGCAGGCTACTTGTCAAGCCAAGGATGTCATGATTAAATGAAGTTTACCTTGTCGTAAGGCGGTACAGGTTAACACATGGATGATTCGATCCACAACCTTCCACCCCAATAAACCACTATTGTTACTGAAACTTGTTTTTTTAAAATATTTTCTACAGACTACTTGAAACTCACCTTCTTCCTACACCTCTAACTATCTATCTATCTATCTATCTATCTATCTATCTATCTATCTATCTATCTATCTATCTATCTATCTATCTATCTGTCTGTCTGTCTGTCTGTCTGTCTGTCTGTCTATCTATCTATCTATCTGTCTGTCTATCTATCTGTCTGTCTGTCTGTCTGTCTGTCTATCTGTCTGTCTGTCTGTCTGTCTGTCTGTCTATCTATCTATCTAACTCTATCTATCTAACTCTCTCTCTCTCTCTCTCTCTCTCTATCTATCTATATATGCGTGTGCGTGTGTGCATATGTGAGTGTATATTTGCATGTGCATGTGTGTGTCTCTGTGTATGTGTTTGTTCCCCGCAACAGCTTAACAAACGGTTTGTGCAACTGTAACCCAGCAATTTGCCAAAAGAGATCGAAAGAGTAGGCACCAAGAAGAAAATAAAAAAACAAAAAAAAAGTCGATTCATTTGACTAAATCTCTCCAAATGCGGTGCTCCGACTTGGCCGCTATCTAATGGCTGATACAAGTGAATATGTAAAAGAATATAAGTTGGAAAGTCGCCTTCCGAGAAAGACAGTCCAACAAAATGTCTCAGGAAAACTCTCAGAATTCCTACTACGAAGACGGGAAACATTTCCTCGTCGATGCATTTGAAGGATAGACTTTATTTGTTGGCTGAGTCTCAAAACAAATTTTCAAATCTAGGATCTTTTTGACAGTCAGATAATTAATTCGGTCGCAGATACAGACAGCATGAACACTTGGTGTCAATATGATACAGCGATGGCAAATCATGTTGCAGGAGGCAACTATTATTCAAGCAATTATCACGTAGATGCGTTCTTATGCGTTCCTACTTTGACCTCATAACTGAAAACCTTTCAATTTAGACAGCGGTTCTTTTCTTACTCTTGACTTTTGTACAACGCATGCTTTATAACACTATGTAGTTGGGCTGGGGATACATTTCCTATATTGTGGATAAAGAAAATATATTTGCAAAGGACACTGAAAGAAAAACGCATAATGTGTCTTATAGGAAACAATGTAACGCTTGCAGCTGTATTATGGACCCAACAGGTCCATAATAGCCAACAGGTTATGAATTCAATATGGAGAAATTCAATTGGATACGATAAAAGACTCAAAAGCTGAACATATTATAAAAATGCAATTGGGAGAAATTAGTCGACATTCGTCAGTTAAAAGACAATATCCGGTCGACTTCCAGTTGGTTAAGTGATAATTGCATTTTGCCTTGAAAAATTACAAACCATATTTCATTCGATTTATTGAGAGTACGCGATGGTTTATGTTCTTTATAGCATAATAAATCAGCGAAATATAAAAACTAAAAACAAAATAAATATTTGTAATAATGGTATTTTGTATAATTTATTTAACTGAACATTTTTAATGGATATAATGGATGTGGAAACAAGAGAAATTGAAGAGAGATAGTTTTGACTGCTGTAAAGAAAAAGGCTCAGGTGTGTGCTTTGTTGATTTCGCACGATTACAGAATAATTCGTAATATAAAGAGTCGCTTGATCACGCAAGATGAGGTTAGAATGAAAAAAAATAACCTATTTGCAGTTAAAAGGAAATAAATAATACAATCATAAGATAAAAAATACAATGTTAAACAAAAATGAAATAGTAACTTGTTCATCACCCTTAAAAAGTAATTTTTACTTTACACGACATAAGATTGCCACGAAATGAAGACACGAATACCTTTATCCACTGTTTTAGAAAATATCAAAAGAAAATAAACAGAAACAATTGCAAGAGAAAAAAAGAGAGAATATAAAGAAATCGCCGAAAGGACTGCATATTTATATCGACCAAATTTTACTCATTCTCTTTCCTCCTCCGCCTCCATTCCTGTATATATATATATATATATATGTGTGTGTGTTTGTGTGTGTGTGTGTGTGTGTACGTTTTGTCTTACAAACAAAAGCGAAATGTCCTCAATACCGAAGAAGACAGTAAATTACGTTGGTCGTATTGAGATTACTAGCCTCTGCTATTCAGAAGTTTGGGAATATTGTTGTTTACGTACTTCTGTTATTTAAAACATGATATTTATAACAAAATATTATCCGTGTCCATGAAAGCAAAATGTTTATAACAGAATCGATGAAAATACGAATAACACATTGAGATACACACACGCACACACAAAATGATGTGTGCATAAAGAAAAGAGCTATCTGTGTATATACATATATGTGTACATGCATATGTTTACACGAAGAGAAAGGAAGCATTTTAGTGAATTTCCTGTACTTCGACCAGCGTTTGTATTATTTAATGTATCCATTTATCTCCTTATTTATCTACATAGCTATCCACCTTCTATTCAGACTTGATTTGCACACTGTAAAATTTTTTTTTATCCTTTCACTTTTTTTTTATCATCTCTATATTTCAAATAGTTTTTCTCCCGTCGTTAAATATACACAGTTATTATCTTCATCTTATTTCT